>NW_008795127.1:3710118-3740805 GCF_000699145.1 Aptenodytes forsteri | reverse complement strand
CTGGTTGTCCCGCTCATGCCTTGTGAGCGCCCTCAAGATGAACCGCTCCATAATCTTCCCCGGCACCGAGGTCAGGCTGACAGGCCTGTAGTTCCCCCGGTCGTCCTTCTGGCCCTTCTTGTAGATGAGCGTAGAACTGAATTGTTGAACCATTTTGTTAAATAGCATTAAATATAGTTGCCTTGTTTGTTGAAATGTGATTCATTTTACCTTCATAGAATGCAACTGGATGTGATCAATTATATTTTATTATTCTGTATTATTTATAAAATACATACATTTAAAAGAAGTTATTTAACTAAGTCTTATCTTTATGAAAAAGACTTAAAGGAAATGCTTTATAGGACACATTCTTCCTAAAGATGAATATATCTTGATTCCTCACTGTAAGGGGTGTTATTGCATATATGTGAGGTCAGACTTTGGTGTCAGAGTGGTATGCTAAATTTTTGAAAGCTAGTAAATATATGTGTATATATTTATGTACATATATTTATGTATATATGTAAACACATATGTGTATGGTTTTGGACCTCTTATACTCATCACAGATGAAATCAGTGGCTTGACACTTTGATTTTCATGTTCAACTTCCATAAATTCAGATCCTTTAGGCAGACAATGACTACAATGCTCTACGTTAGATAGCTTGTTTATAAACAAAGACTCCAGGGACTTTCAGTCAGAGAACATAAAATGAAGCAAGCTTGCAAATAGAATACATTACAACATAATGCGTTTGAGGATAAACAGGTGGCAGTTCAGGCAGGAATGATCAGTGCATCTGCATGGATGCCCATCGTCAAAGGCAAATCAGCGGTGTGCTGTCTTTGGTGGCACTGTTTTCAAAAACACCAGCTTCAGGGCAATGACATGACCTATTTCACAGTCCATGACATGAGTCATTCATCCTTTCATATACCTGGCATACAGCTGTATATGCCTTGTGTGTGACAAATGGAAATAAATTCCTTTTCTGAAAACAATTTCACAGTCAGTCCAATATCTGTGTTAAGAAACACAGTTTCTTGCAAGAGTTTCTTTGCACAGGATGGTTCTTCCAGCTATAATGGCCGGTATGATGGAAACGAGTCTTGTATGAGAAAGGAAAAAGGAGGGATGAAAGAAATTCAGAAAGACTGTAAGAAGCAGGAAGAGATAAAAGGAGAGATGTAGGCAGAGGTAATGTTTAAAGCACCTGAAAGAGTGAGAGAGGTCTCTGAACTTATAGAAAAAAAAATAATAATACAAGTAACACACAGAGAAGAGAGATCAGAGCTTGAACAGATGATTAGCAAGGTAAACAAGAAGTTTACAGATAAGTCATAAGAAAACAAAGTCATTCTTCTGGCAATCATGCTTCAGGAGTATTTTTTTGTTGTTGTTGATTCTTTTGTCCTTATTTGTTAAATCAAATTTGGTAACACAAACCTAAGCCAGCTATGATACTTATCAACATATCTCACTTGAACAAAGGGAATTTGAAAGCAAAAAGTCTCTGTTGCCTTACCCCTGTAAGAATAAGTTTCTTTGCCCACAGAATATGAAATCTGTGAAACATTTTGTCTGGGCAATATTCTTTCTAGATGTATGTGCTTTTCTTTATGTTGCGTATAATTTGCTGTACTACAGGCTGTATCAGAAATTATGAAAAAGGAATAAATGACATGCATATAAATAAAACAGATGGTATTTAATGTAGTTAAGATGTGTTGGCCTGATCTCAACTTCATGTGTGTTTCACTTCACTGATAGCTGAAAATAAGAAGGAACAAGATGATATGCCTCATACTGAAAGTTGCTTGCTTGATGATCTTTCTCACCTGCCTGATAGCAAAACTAGTACTCCTTCAGTGTCATCAAAACATCCAGAGTTGTGGTCCTCACTTAGGGCATGAAGGATTGAAGAGAAGTTGCTTAGCTTTCACTTTAAAAACTTCACAAAGTTCACTGTTTCCACCTGGAAAGTTATCTTTGGGAATATAAAATGAGGCAAACTCATCACCAGGATCGAGAGTTTATTGCTGATTTCATCCCTAAAGCTACCTAACAGATAGCAATCTAGAGCTGAATCACCTCAGTTGTTGAATAGATGGAGTGGTGCCTGGCTGGAAGCAACAGCAGCTTGATAATGTAAGACTGTGATTTAGAGAAGTAAAGGAAGAACTAATCCCCTCCCTAATACTGACTTTTACAGCCTAGATTTTCAGATTGAATACTGGAAGTTAGATATATAAATCCAAGAAACCCTGGACTAAGCGCCTCCTCCCACCTTCCTTACCATTAAGATAGATAGCAGTGCAGTGGCAGGACTTTATTGTAACAGCTATTTCAGTTAACCAGATGTACCAGCTTACTGTGGACATCTGTGTGGGCTCTACTGTGAGCTTCTTGCAGAAAGGTATGTTTTGGGGCTTAATATGATGCATCCCATCCCTCTGTATTGTGTCCTTCACTTTTACAACCAGTGCAAAGTAGCAGTCCCATCCCTTTGACCTGATAGAAAGAATGATATATTTTGTAATGTAAGTTTTCTCCATTATAGGGAAAACTTTATTTTGTTGCTTTGTGGATGCAGATCTACTCTAAAGTAAATATTCACTGTATTAAGTAGTGTGAATATCACGTAATGTAGAATGTGCTACTTGCATTTAGAAATATTATACTTTCATAGTTACTGAATTACTGACTGCTATGATAATGTTTCACAAATTCACTTATAAAACAGCCACAAGGGAAGAGCAGAGAAAAATTAGACCCCAAACCCTCAGTTATCTACTCTGACTAACTTTAGTTTGTCAGATCTGCTAACAATATAACATTTAATACAGATCCTCTTCTCAAAAGAGAGTTTTAGAAATAATGTGCTGAACCTTCATATTGTCTCTCATCATCCCAATATATAGCAAGAGATGTACGGATTTGCTATGGTCTTTCTTCATTGTATGTAAGCTTTTGGCAGCATGCCCAACTAATTAGAATCTAAGATTACTGACATAAATGTATTTGGCTGGCAGAAACTTTTAATAAAGTAGTTCAGGTTCATTTAAACCAAAAAGATGCTGATATGTTTTTCACATTTCAAGGCACATGGAACAAATGTATTTGAACAGAATTTATCTGTGTGGAACGTTATGGATGGCACACTGTTTACATCGAACTCATCTTATCCACTGGTAATCCCCTTCTGCCTGATACTCACCTGAGTGTGAAAGATTTGTCTTGCTATGATATTAAGAGCTGGACTCTGAACCAATCCTGGTTGCCTGTTTTATTGCTCGTGCAGAGGGGACTGAAAGCATTTGTAAGTATAAAAATTAGTATTTGTTGTCTTTGCCTTCTTCTGCCTCCTGAGATCCCTCTTTTGGACTAAGAAAGACATGTCTAGAGGTTAAAAGACATGCGACAGTGGACAAAGTGAAGTTCAGAATTGAAAGGTCATTTCAAATAAATTTTGTATTTCCCCTGTGGTGGTCTGTTGCAAATAAGTCTTGGTCTAATGGCTGCACTTGCACTAGCCTTGGGTATAAAAGATTAATAGATTTTTATGGAATCTGAAGACAGAAGGGACCATTAGATCATATAGCTAGCCTGACTGTGTATGTCAGGTCATAACATTTCACCAAGTTGCCCTTATATTTGATCTGATAACTTCTGTCAAACAGAAGCACGTCTTCCAAAAAGAAAGCCAAACTTGATTGCAAGACATCTGGACCTGCTGAATGTATGTTAATAATGGGTATCAACAACTAATACATAGAGGTAGGTGTGTTTGTGTTTTTTTTTTTTGATGGGGGGAGAAATAATTCTAATTAAAAATTATTGTTCAGTCTGGACTAGGTTGGAAGGAAAACCAGTATATTTTGGAAATATTTGTCATGAAAGCTATTTCCTACTATGTCTTGTTAGTTAGCCAGACATTCTTTCAAAAATAGGGACTTTTCCTTTCCCACCTCCAATTTTAATTTATCTGCTTTCAGTTTCCATTAAAATCAGTAATGACTTGCATTCCTTGCTTGTGTATCTGCATCTCCACCTTTGCCTTACATTGAATGAATTTTATTTGAATGGGTCAGTTTTTCAAATGAGCCATATTACTGTGCAGTTAACTGCATTCATCATTTCTTAACATTTCACCAAGCTCTAATAATTTTATAAACATTGATTTTATATTCACTTCCATATCATTAATGAAAATTCAGTGTTATATTGATATCAGTCCCTACAGAACTTCATGAGGAACTTCAGTTCCATGTTGATTTCTCATCAGTAGTAACCTTTGAGTTCTGACACTCAATGTTTTCAGTTCTTTTAAGATTGATCCATCCTTGGAGTCTCCATTCTTGGAGATACACAAAAACCATCTGGACATAGTCCTGCTTGAGCAGGGTAGTTGGACAAGATGACCTCCAGAAGTCCCTTCCAACTTCACCCATTCCATGATTATGATTCTGATAATAAACTGGGCTATTTTAATTCAGTGTTAAATAAAAACCTTATAGCAGTGAAAATATGTTGTATAGAAATACCTCTGCATTAATTTAAGAAACTCATAGTCAGCTTACTTCTGGATTTCCCAGGATTTATTTAAAATAAGTTGTCTGTAGGCCATAAGACTCTGAAGTCATCTCTTCTGACATGTAAATGTTTCTTAGATCTTTACAGATTAATGGATGCAATATTTTACTGTTTTAATAATATTCCCATTCTTTTCCATCTTTTTCAAATAAGTAGAAAAAAATGCCCTGAAGAGTTAATCCTATCATTCCACTTATTTGCAAATATAACACAGAATAGTTATTGAAGACTTCTGTTTGAATCACTCATCAATTTTACCAGCTCTTTCTTTCATAGGCCGATAGGTATTGTTAAAATTCTTTATCTTCTAATTGACACATTAGAAATACTTCTTTTCCTTAGCCTTATCCCAAGTACATTTTCCCCTGATAGATTCAGTGTTTTTAATCAATTCTGTGCATGACACAGAATTATACCAATTACAATGCATTTTCACATTATGACATATAGGTGTTTTTCTTTTCCCCAAATTCCTGTCTTGAATTAATCTCTGAGTTAGGATAGACATTTAACTGAAGTCATGGTCTTTAATTGTGAAACTCTACCTTTTCTGTTGTGAACATAAAACCACACACTCCAGAACAAACACAATAAAAGTACATCTTACCTTGTGTTTCATGTCTCCTTGCTGTATAGTAATAAATCAAGTATAATAGGACAAATTGCACCTTTCATTTTTGTTGCATTATAGAAAGTGCACATTAATTTTTATATGATTCTTCTAATACAATATTAATGCTCTGTTAAATATAGTGGTACTCTCAAACGAGCAACCTATAAACTTGCACTTTCCTAATCTAAGGTGGGCAGTACTTTGTTTACAAGGTATTAGAATGTACACTACCAGGGCTTTATTGGGAAATGGTTAGAACTGTGGAGTATGAAATGCCTAAAGAACTTTAATAGTACCAAAAAACTCAGCTGTACAGAGGAGGATAATCGTGCATATTGGAACATCAAGAAGTATCTTCTACATCCTCATCATCAATAAAATCAATTATCATAACAACATTGTTTTCTGAAATAATATCTACTTATCTTCTGGGCTATTGTTGACTATATATCTTAAGAATGACTGATGAGTACATAAAATAATTTGAAAACTTTGCTAGGGACATTGTTCTCCTATTACTTATACCGCTTATATCGCTAATCAGGTATAACCTAAGTAGTTTGGGACATAGGATACAACAGACAATATCCATCTTATATCTATTCACATAGCAAAAATTCTGTATAGATTTTGATAAGAAAAAGCTTACAATATAAATTATAAAAGCTTATAGTATAAATTAGTTTGTTCTCAAGCCAATGCATTGCTAGTTGTTTCCTTGGCTCATCCTCTATTGAATATTTTCTTTCTTTTCATTCGGTGTGTATTAATCAGATAGCACTCTTGGTTCTCAGTTACTGTAACAAATTTGTCTAATGTCTACTCTACTTATGCATATATTTGCATATGAAAGCCAAAGCAGAAATGTAATTAAAAAAAAAAAATCCAGGTACAACTTAAAAGTTGTCTTGTATAATTAAACACATATTACCAGCTTTTTGTCTTTAAAAGAGAGATTTGCTATTATGTGGCAATAGGATGTTTGCTAACTATACTGAAAATACATTTTAGAAATCACATAATACAATTTAGAAATCACATAATACAATTCTATTAAAAAGACTTTTGGTCGCTGTGTCATGGCATAGCTGAGGCATTTCTTATTCAAGTCTGAAGCTTTCCTTTTCCCATCCTTCCATATCTACCTCCTTATGTTAGCGGATCAGCAGGGATTTCGGCTATCAGGAGTTTGTTTATTCAGGAACAGAAAAAATGAAAGATGTGTGTAGTGCTTTTCAAAGGTGTAGTGGCGGTGATAATCTAATAGCAAAGACAGTGAATGAGCACATAGTTTTGGTTGGCTGGATAACGTTCAGCTGTCAAGCCGCAGAGATGATATTTTTGTTCAGAATATAAAAGTAACTTTGTGTTCCACTTTGCTTCTTGGAATCAGTAATCTAGATACCTTCTGGGCAGTCTCTAAGGCAGTAAGTCTGGATGTGCATTTGAAAATGGATTCTCAGCTCTCAGGTGATGAACTGAGTTGAACTAGTCTGATGGATGTAAAATCACCAGTGGGCTACAGTGCCCTATAGATGGAACTGGGCTGTCTAGTTTCTGCCCCGATGAAGTTTATTGGTGTCTAGTGTACCAGAACATGTACTTAGATTCAAAAGGAGGCTAGAATCAAATAGAAAAAAAAGACAGAAATGTAAGCAAGAGGTGCAGGTTACTGGAATGTGATCCGTGCACCAACTAGCACAATATTTAAATGCAATTATAGGTATGGTAAGGATCAGGTTTAAAATGTTATTTCTTTACAAAGAGCGACATGCAATTCTGTGGAGGCCAGTCTTCAATGCCATATAAGTTCTCACAACAGATTATAGTCCTCTGTATGTGAAAGAATTTTGACCTGTCATTTAAAAAAAAAAACCAAAACTTCTAGTTCTCCCTCTGACTGTGCATAAATATTAAGAACATCCAGTGATGGTTTTCAGTAAAAGCTGAGTTTAAATTCCTCCAGGAATTAGTTACATCTCTAATTCATGGTAACTATCAGTTGTATAAACATCATTGGTGTTAGGTTTAGTAAGTGTTACATCATCTATTATATTGAAAGATTGGCAGATGAAGGAAACTGCACATAATTTTTTGAAAGCTTTAAAAATACTAAATATGAAAATTTAGGTCTAAATACTGTAAACCTACATATTTGTAGACATGTATATATAACCTTAAATGCATTTATAGTTTAGTAAACTGCATATTCGATATGAAAGGTATTTTAAAAGATCCATGTAATTTAGCTTATACATTAAAAAGACTACGATGCAGTAATTGTGTCCCAGCTGACACAAGTTAATGTATTAAAATAATCAGTTTTGGAAGTAACTCTAGTTTAACCCAGTACCAAAAAATGCACCTGACAACCAATGTGAATTATTTTTCTAGATGCTTTTTTCACACAGATGCTTATAAAACTGTGTTTCTATTTCAGACAAGAAATCATGATTCATTTAAGAACTAAAGGTAAAAGTGCATTTTTCGTATTTTATTTTGAATCACATCTAGTTGGTTTGTTAAGTAATTATGTTTGTTTAATTGAAATGCAAGTTTAATTTAAATGTAAATATTTTGAAAAGTGTGTTTTCTTTTACGAATGCATTGCTTATATAACACTTTTTCTACAGATCTAAATTGGAGAATACTGAAGAAAAAAAATGCTTTAAGCTCTACACATTACATAAGGGAATCTGTCAGCTCCACTTCATCATGCAGTTATAAAAGGTATAACTACTTAATGGGGTTAATATACAGACATCTTTGAGGGCCAATGGCTATTATTTACACTGGTTTATGGATTGTAGTAAAAGCTTTTTTTTTTGGCCAAGCAATGGAAGCCCACAAAAACTTTCATAACAGCCCGCATTCATTGGCAATATTGGAGTTAATATCATCCCTGGTATGTGCTTATTAAGTTCATCACTCTGAGTGGCACCTTGATGTTTATAGCCTCTGGATGCGGTTATAAGCTTAAGACAGCAGTTTATGCCAACGTTGTTTTTCTGTATCTAAGAAGCAAGCCTCAAGCAGTCGAACAGAAGGAAGCATTTTCTTCTCCCATGAACAAAACTGTTGAAGAAAATTAATTTTGCCTGCATTTCAGTCTTCAGTGTGATAAAGTCAATGGAATGTTAAGAAGCTTAGTAAATAAGTCGTTTGGTGATTCTCACAGAAAAAAATGACTTATAAAGATATATGGCTACATGGTAGCTTTAGTCATTTAAACACTGTAATCTGACAGCTAAATCTGTTCACTACAGTAAGGAGTGAGTTGAAGAATTACAAAAGACAATGCATTAAATTATACAAAGCTATTCATAGTCGCATACAGACCGGTTCTGATCTGTCACTGATGATCTCCATTTGCATGAGTGTATCTGAGCATTGAAGACCAAACAATTTAAAAGATTTATTTATTCATTAAGCAATTTATTAACAATTATGGCCCATTTGAATGTGTCCTATGTATATAATCTGTGCCAACATTTACCTTTATGTTTGTAAAACAAAATGACAACAAAAAGTGGTCTTTTATAGTTTTTGTTTAACTATAGAATTTATTGCAATGGCAAATATGAAGCCCTAGATAATATCTTCAGTTTGCTATTTAAATCTTTCTTAATTTAGTTAGCTGTAGCTAAAATGAAATCTTCTAAGGAATCTAAATTACTTTAAAGTTACCATGGTTCCCTGGTATTCCCTCCATCATAATGCAAATGAAATAAATTGGACTTAAATGTCATAACAGCATCAAACTGTTCAAAGATCATACATGCCCTTCGTGATCACTTGATTCAGCAGGGTCTCAATGGTCCCTCTGAGAGTGATTATATTGAAGAAAAACATATACAAAACACCCATATGCCTACTAGATAACAGAATACACACAGCGCTCTGCCACCAGGTGTTTACTTGCTGCTTTCTTTTAATTTAGTTATAAAAAAAAAAGAAGCTGCCCCCCCCCCCCCCCCCCAACAAACATTTATTTATTGTTTGCAGGAATAAAATAAAACTGATTATGTCTATCCTGGCCTTTCTCATATAACTAACCTTGAAGAACTTTTAGGGGATTATGCTTGCACATACTAATCAGTAAATGTCCTGGAAAGCACTATTTATAATAATGAGCAAATGCATAATCAATTTTATTATTCAGGCTTTGATTGTCAATATGTATATGTTCCAAAGCTCTTTGCTTCAGTTTGAGTTTTTATAGATGTAGAGCAGGAAAGGCAAGCTTATTCTCAGTCAGAATATATTGTATTTCTGTGATTTTGTGGACACATACATTCATAAACATGAAGATGTCTATACTGGAATTGTATGACCTGCCATACAGTAATTTTCTTGAAATATGTCAATAAAAGGGACAGAGACTCGTTTCACAGTAATCTGTCCAAAGGGCCACCTCTGAAGTTTTTTTTCCTCACACTCATCTCTTGCATTGCCGCATTGTATTGAATTGCAGCATTTTCCTTCTAAGCAGTACAAAGTCATGGTCTTCAGAAATGTTCCTTTCTCTGACATCTCTCCATTTACATTCCTGTTACTAGAAATATCAGGAAATAGAGAAAGTAAACTGTCAGAAAAATAAAAACAGAAGAAAACCCGTAAAAGACAAAAATCTTTGTGAAAACTATTAACAGCTTCTTCCTGTTTTCTTTTGTGCCCAATCTCTTCCCTTAATGCTGTTCACTTGTTGCATGCTATTACTGCTTGTTCAGAGGGCCTTTTGCTTTAAGGTTCTCTCTCTCTCTGGAACCCATCTATTTGATTTAATTCATACTGGTATAAATAAGAGGATAGAAACCAAAAAAATGTTAAATGAAAACCAGTATTACATTTTAATTTAAATAACTATTTCTCCTAGCTAATCAGAAGTATTTCATTCCAAAGCATTCATTTATGGTTTGAGAAGTCACCAAAAGAAATGGACTACACACATACTCTATCTTCTAAGTGATTTCTGTTTAATTTACTGAAAAAAAGAACAAGTTTTACTATTTCCAGTCCTCAGAGTCAATAAATCCATATTTTCTTCCACCTCATTCATCTTGATGAAAAGAGAAAACTAGAAGATAAATTCTTGATCAATGGCCAAATCCTCTTTGAAAACGTTAGTATTTGTCCCCCTAATACATCAAATAGTGTCTTACTATTTGATTACTATTCTATAGTATCAGTTCTGGGTATTTAGAGAATGTAATTTATTCACCTGATGTCAGCTTCTACCTCAAACAAAGTGTTATTTGGTTTGATGACTATCATGATGATATGGGATTTGGTGGTGTATGTAGCAGACTCTGTATTGCTTTAAAATTTTAAATGTGTTGACTGTGAACTAATGTTTACCCGAGAAGTTTATTACACAGAAAATTACTTACTTGTGAAAGGAATGAGACTGCTTTGTGAAAGTTTTTTTTTTTTTTTTCCTTTTTCTCCTCACTGCTTTCTGATAGCTATTCCTTTTTTTGGTTCTTGAAGTTTATGCATAAATAGTTTTGCATAAATAGCATATGCTAGAAAAATGATACATACAAAAGACAATGTTCAGGAATGATTTTTCCCTCTGAGGCAGAGGTACTTTCAAATTCATCCCTACGGAGACTATTGAAATGAGTGGAACAGCACCAAACATGCTTTTAGATGTATTTAATGAACAAAGGGGAAAATAGATCTTTTTGTTCTTGCTGTTTGTTGCTTTTGTTTATAGGTAAAGGCAGATAATCTCAGTATCTCTTTTCCAGCCTTGGAAGCAGTACAGCCATTCTGGTATAATGTTCCGGTCAAGTTCAACACAAACCCAATTATAGCTAACCCCCAAGCTTTTTTAAAACCCATAGGATTAGTGAGAGCCTTAATAAGCTGCCTAACTTGTAATCCGCTATTTATCCATAGTAACTGATGGGGGGAAGGAGAGAAGCGACCAATCTTTTAGAAAGGTCTCAGAAGCTGGAATTCTGTCTTATACCAAATTAGAACATGGAAGTTACCAGGAACATCCAAAAATGTTTTTTGTGCCACTGGTATGAGCTTAATTATTTCACTAGGTTACAGTCCCCTCAGTGGGAATTAAGACTGGCTAACCTTCTAGCTGAGAAAAGTTGCTGCAGCAGGAACTTGCTCTTATGAAAATAATTATGAAGCAGTACTCAGTGGGAATTGTTATTACTATTTTTTTTGTTTATTTCAAAGACATCTTCCACCATTTTCACATGATTTTATGCTGAAAGAGAACAGTAAGAACAAGACTCCAAAATTTCCTGGGAAATCAGACCTTGGGAAGAAAAATCAAAATTATTATCTTTTCATTTTTACTTTAACAGTCTTTTTAAAAAAATGTTTTGACAGTCACAGCAATGAAGGCTGTTTGCCGGACTGCATTCTCAAAAGTGTAGCTAATGGGCTCATGGAAGTGGTTACTTCATAGGGCATTCACATATCCAGAGTACTGTGACCAGTTTTGGGTCCCCCAGTATGTGAGAGAGATTGATCAACTGGACAAAGTCCAGTGGAGGGAAAATAAGATGATCAGTGAGTTAAGCACATGATATATGGGGAGAAACTGAGGAAACTTGGTTTGTTGTATTTTTTTGCCTGGAGAATGTTGAAGATTATCTTAAGTTTTACTGAATCTTTAGGTTATGAAATAATCAACTATAAGAACATTTTGATTCTAATAAGTTAACCCCTATGGTAGCGTTATGTATAGGATGCTGTGTTACTTATATTTGAGGCTGTAGCCCCTAGGTTCTATTGTATATGGGATGAGTTATTTGACAACCTGGCAAGGTAGATATCTAGCTGGCCAACTTGGCAACAAAACCTACTTTTAAGGTGTCCTGAAGTGAACTGTCTTCATTATAATACTAAAAACCACACCCACAGGTCAAGAAGACCCTTGCCCAGGTGGAGACCCTTCCCCCACGCAAGCGTAGTAACAGAAGAGAATGACATAACTGATATTATAATTATATGTAAATCATTAACCAATCATTGTAACTGGGAGTGTACTACCTTATAATTCTTGTGTATAAATGTAACGGTGATCTAGCCATAGGGGTGCTTGATTTGTGGAATTCCACCTTGCACCTGGCCGTAATAAAGAATGCCTGCTTTCTAAAACTCCAAATTGAGTCTTAGAGAGTTCATCATCTGCCGATTTACGGTAACAAGAAGAGAAGGCTGAAGGAAGGTGGAACCTAATTTCAGTCTTGTGCTGTGTAAGACAGTTAATCAGAAAGTTGTGGAGAAGAAGAGCTAAAATCTTCTTTGAGGTGTATCGCAAAAGGAGAAGAGACAATGTTCACAAAGTGAACATTCGCATAAGGAAGTTGTATATAAGGTGGTTAAGCACTGAGGCATGTTCCCCAGAGACGTAGTGAAATCTCTGTTCCTGGAGATTTTCAGAACTTGACTGGACAGGGCTTTGTGCAACCTGGTCTGACTTTGAGGTTAACCCTGCTCTGAGCAGGAGGTTGGACTAGTGCTCAGATGACAGGTCCCTTCCTAAATAACCTCAATAACTGTTTTCTTCTTTAAGTCTATGAAAACATAGGACTTCTTATTGAAAACAGAAGTTTAAACAATGTGAAAAGAAATGGAGGCTTTTCCTTTCAGCAATATCAGCATTTTAAAAGTATTTAAAAGTTAAGTGACAATATCAGATTTCATTAAACAAGCAGACGAAAGGAAATGTTCTCAGTTCTGAGCTGTATCAAGTTCTTGTTCAGAAAAAACAGTGAAAAATATTTTTTTATTTGCTATTTTTTCTTGGCCTATCTAGGGAGAAAATAAATCTCAGTATGAAAGTAATGTGGTACAGATTTCATATGGTTGAAGAAGTTACTGGACTGAGCTATAAACTAGGAGGCTTGTGCCTAGTCTCAGTATTTTAACCAACTCTTCTAATTCTTTTCAGTTCAATCCTTTGGAAGCAATTATTCTACCTACATTTCTCAAACAATGTAACTGAAAGATTGCAGATCCTTATACAGACTAGGAAAAGGACTTGCTGCTAGGGTGGCAGTCCTTCCTATGTCTTAGCCAGATTTCTGGAGTGACTTGCAGTATAGACGAACCAGATGTTTGAAGAATTCATGCTAACACAATGTAGATGTTATGTCCTTTCGTAGTCATCGTATGAATTTAGAGATTTCTAAATTTACCAGCAAATACATGCTAATAGCCCTAACTCTTGATTTATCTGGCAAAGCCTTGTTTCTTTGCTCTACTCCTATTTTGCTAGACTGACTGCTCAATTTCTTTTAGGTGTTTATATAGTCATTAGTTCTATACATCTAGCTCTCCTACATGCTTGAATTACAGCTCCTGTATGAGCAGTCTTTGGTCACCTATGAAAGCACCATTTCTGGAAAAGCTTCAGGGCTGGTCAAGAACTATAGACTGTCAAGTACTACAATTTCTGTGCCAGTCAAGTGTTTAAAATAAGATATTGATAAAGCGTGTATTATGTTATCTATATGTGAAATATTCTAATTATACTATATTATATAATTATACCCTATAATACATTTAAATATTTAACAGAGCTTTGGTAAAGGGTAGTTATGCTTTAAAAAGCTGGTAAGAGTTCTTTGAAGGTTTCAATAAACATGTGAGTGACAGTGGTTTGGAGAGCATGATGTAACCTTTTACTTCATCAGAAACACTCATAGAAAACAAAATTATCAAAGTCAAAATGATCGTGGTGGGAAGGTAGGAAGAAACTAAACATAGTTCTAAAGCAAGTCCAGGACAGTGAACCTCTTAGGTGATTTGAATTGTTCTCAGCAAGTTCCCCTGTAGGCATCTCAGGCAACTAGTGTACATAAAGTAACAGTGTGAGAATATTACCAGGGAGAAAGCTGTTTTCTCCCAGTGAGAGGACCCTGTGTTTCTAAAAGTAAATTAGCCTTTTCTTTTTAAGATAACTATTCTGCAAAAAGACCTGTTTGCAAGTAGTGTGTTAAGCAGGTGACTGCCAACTAGCTTTCTAGTGCAACCAATTTACCCTATGTTCCTCATTCCAATTTTAAATGAAATGATGGTCTTTGGAAAATGCTTTCCTACAGCACTTAACAGTACATCATATTGGATAAAATCTAATGACAAACCAACACAAAGTCCTTGTGTCCCTAATAATAACCCCTGTTTTAAGAGTTTAAGAAATTACTTAATAGCTTTGTATCAGCTGTCCACACAGAAGTGAATTTTAGTTTCATGGGAAAGTTGTATCACAGCCACACACAACCAAAAGCGACTCCCCCCTCAAAAAAAAAGCAAAAAATCCCAGCACTCATGACAAATACGCAGGTCTTAAACTATCAAAAAGGCTATGATGGTGGGTTAAAACCACAAATGGAAATGTCTGTTACTCATACTATCTTGAAAAGTGAGCAGCCCTTAGCTCTTGTGTACAATTATCCTAGAAGAGAGGATGTGGAATAATAAAGTACAGCCTTAGCTTTCAACCTTCTTTGATTTAAATATTTTATACATTTATAAACCAATCAGAGGCACACCTTGATCTGAGAACCTAGAACACACTACGTTCTGTGTGCAGTATGGAAATTAAGAAAAAAATTAATAAATAAAAACAGGAAAAGATGGATGTTTCTGCTTTGGGGATCCAAACATGCTTTTGTAAGAAGTCAACGAGATTTGTGCTGATGAAATAATTCAGAGCAGATGTTCTCTCACTCCTACAACAGATAACTTAATTTTGCCCTAATCATTTTAGCCACATAGTGTGCATCTACTTAAGTGGTGGAGTGTGCATGGTAGTTGTTTTTTTGATGTGCACTCCCTTACCAAGTCCTATTTAATAATATCTTATAGGTAGAATATGTTCTTTACATAGTTTTTTTCTTTTTTAACTTCTGGATGCAGATACTGTCTATAGCAAATTACAAAAATGTGTAACATATACAAAGATACAGATAACGTATACTGTAAATAACGTTATATAAAACATGCAGCTCATGGACTAACGTTAAATGTGTTATCAAACATTTAGCATTACACATGCATATTTATGTCTGAAAAATAGTTTCAAATATTCATGTCTGATCCATGTGTTTTCAATATAAAATCCATGGAATTTGCAGTGAAATAAGTTGCATAAATATTACTAGGTTTTGTATGTTTTAAAATATTACCTGGACACAAAAACTTTCCCCGCATGTGCCACAGAAAATTAATGCATGTGGCCTTTATAACTGTACCAGCAACATTAAATCTTGGCATCTAGAGATAAGAAAAAACTTGTTAAGTATTTTAGTCCATGATCTGTAGTGAAGATTAGTTCTGTAGCCCAGTCTCTAAAATTTTATTGTCTTGTTCAAAGTATCTCAAATGATGGGACAGCTACCATTTCCACGAGAAGATTACTCTGTACTTTAATAAAAATAATTTGACAGGATATTTCCTTTATAAGCCATTGTCTTTTTGCTTGCCTGAGGCAGGTGTAGATTTGGAGCTTCTCAAAACTTAGATGATGTTTTCACAATATACTATAAAAAAAGAATCCATGCGTAGCTATCGTCACACCCATTTTTTGTTGCTACTGTTCTTTCTTTCCTTTCTTTGTTTCCTTCCCAAAATGTATGCATACTGACCCATGCACAATGTGGCATTTCCTTCCTGAGGAAACAGTGGCCAATTTTTAGGGGTTTGAAGGAGTACTGTGGCACTGAAACACTACTAACTCTCCCTTGCTGTTCACGAGCAGATTAGATGTATTCATTTTATAGTTGCTCGTAGAGATATCAAAAGTGGTCCAGGTGCATGGAATAATTGTTTACCTCTTTCTTTCCCCTTTCTTTGATGCATTGAGGAAGACCTGAGTCTATCCAAATGAAGACTTCATCTACACAAATGTTCTATTTGCATACTGTCGATTAGCTTTTTAGATTAATCTGTGATTTTTCTTTTTTATAATTATATGCAGTTTCCCATTTTGGAAAAACATTTTATTGTTTAGCCCTCTGTTTGATTAGGAATTTGGGGACTATGCTGACTTCAGTCTTTTGTGGTGTTTTGCTTGAAAGTTTTTCCTACTACTTCCAATATTAGATAGGGAAATTAAGTCCATCTTTCCTAGATCTAATGAGGATTCTGTAAAAGAGTCTCTAAATGAAATTTTAAATTTATACCCTAGCTGTTGTAAAACCCAGCCCTATCATCTCCTACAATATAAAATTCTATTTGCATTTCAAATTCTTAACATTTCCTTAAAAAAAAAAAAGGTTGACAAAATTATTTATTTCTGGAATCACTGTCTAATGCTATTGAATCAGAAGTGTTCTTTTAAACCTCCTCCTTTTCTAAGCAATCTGTTTTTTTATGCTATCTTCCCTCCTCCCTACATTATTGACTACTGTATGTCACTGCTTAAAAGTTGCTTTGTACTTGGCACTGGTGAGACTTTGGCTTGGATTACTCTGTCCAGTTTTGTTTGGAAGACATTAAGAAACAAGCAAACAAACAGACAAACAAACAAAAAAAGTGGAAGGGATCCAGAACAGAACAAATCAGAAAGCTAAGAGTTTTAGAAATCATTATGTTGTATACACAGTTGAAAGAGCTAGGTGTTCCACGATTACAAAAGGTTCGGAAGAAAGACATAATGATGTTCCACTACACAAAAAAGGAGGGTAATCTTCTATTTCTACCGGGAAAGGATAAATCATTACATGGATAAAGAAAGCATACATTACAAAGGGTGAATATTTACCATGAAGAAGGCCTTCCTTGGAAATCTAAAGAAGACTTTCTGAAGTCTTCTTAAGAAGAAGACAATAATAAAAGACAATAAACAAAATAATAAAAGACAATAAAGAAGACAATACATATAATATGTATTATTTGTTTGGACCATGTTAAATATGGCAGATAGGTGTCCTTCTGTTTCAGGGATATGTTATTTTGCCACCTTTGTTACAGTCCATCAGAAGTGGCCAAGATAGTAAACTCTGAAAGACTTTTACATATGTATATTTTTTACTCTGCTGAGGATATTTTGTATAGAACTGATGGCAGTTGTGCACTGAAGGTCCACAGAAATAGGAAAGGAAAATCAGTCAGTTTTTAGGACAGTAGAAATATGAAGTGTTATAGAACTACTAGACCGTATGTAAGAAGGACTTACAGGCTAATATAAGAAGAAGAAATCAAACATGAATAGTTGACCCAGTATGATATATTGAGGCTCGCTATGTTATTTATTTATTTTAACTGGTTTTTTACTTTGGGGGATATGTGTTGGGAGGATTAGAAGTGGGAAGCGCTATAATTTAGCATTTAGCAAAGGTTATAGAGTTATCCTGAGAGTTGTAGACAATATATCAATCCATTTGTCAAGTACTTGCAGTTCCCACTTCAAGTAGAATGCACAAAAATAATAAACACTGAGCCCACAAAGCAGTTTCCTGATACTTTATTAAATAAAAAGCTACAAACAAAAACAAAAATCCGTGCAAACCTGATTGCTACTGCCAGCTCTTGTTAGTAATGGTATTATTTTTGTTAATGCTGGAGCTGCATACATATGAAATTAAATTAGCTTTAGCCATACCTTCAAATAGAATCAGTCCATAAATGTTTCTACACTTTTCTTTATATGAAATATAATTTCAAAATAAAAATGTAGTTCCCCTCTGTAAAATCAGAGTTATGTAATAGAAACCCATGAAACTAAGGGCTATCTGTCAGCTTTAGAGTTCCTTTGAAAACTCCCTTTAACCTTCATCAATATCTATTCACTGTCATGCTTTCCTTTTATACCTACTTATTTGTTAGACTGGCTTGTGAAGTGCTTTGAGATAAGTTTGTGCAATGTGCGACACAAAAGAAGCTGAAGAAGCATGCTACTCCTCAATAGATGCAGATCTGGTGAAGAAAATTTGCAAATCTCTGAAATTCCCCTAGGCACATGGTTTACAGGAAAATGTTTTATGACTCTGTAAACATCAATCACAGATGCAGGAAGCAATTTTTTTCCCCCTCTTAATCCAGATTTTTCTAATTCTAAAGCTGTTTACCAAGGGTAAACACATCATTCTGTATCCCCTTCAGTTTTTCCACATTTTGGTTTTCGGTGTTGCTCCCAAGCTTCTTTGTTTAAAAAGATGCTTTCTGGAACAGTGTATTATCTTTATTGCACACAAGATAAAAATGTAGGGGTTATGAAGTTCAGCTGAAGTGAATCAATCTGATATACATTAGGGGAAAAAAATACTAAAACCAGCATTAATACATGAATTGTAACCATACAGCTAGTTACCGCAATTTTTAAATTTATGTTTAACAAGAAAAAAAATAAATTCCCTAAGATTGGTATCAGATGATTAAGGTGATGAAAAAGGATTAAAAATGCTGGGTTTTTTTTAAAAATAATTGGCCAGGTTTAGAATCAGAATGTGTTTCTTCATATCCTTAAAAAAGATATAATTTGAACCTCCAGACAAGTCCTTATTTTGTTTTAAACTTTTGTTTCCGATACCTATGCTGATCTCAAAAGAAATGACAGGGGTTTAATTTTCAACCAGATTGAAGTAAATCTACCTGTAGGTGATGTTTACATCTAGCACACAAGGCCCAGAGGTTTCATTCTGCGTAGGATGCACCTGAAACACTTTAAGTTAAATTTTTAATAGAGTAGGAAGTGCCCTAAGTCAGTCTTTACTTCATTGCATTTACAATACTGGAAGCAGAGGTTGCTAATGCAGGTAACGTGAGTACTTCATCCTACATTTAGATCTCTTCATACTGGAGTTATCTTCTTATTTAGAGCACTTTAATGGTTAAGATTTACTTCTCTCCTACCCCTAATATATGCATATAATATATATCATTTTTAAAGGTAGATTTAAGTTTACCCATGTGCAGTGTGTATCTGTGTTGGCTCAGAGAAGCAGTCTCTCCTAAACAATCTTCCACTTGTGCCTTCCATCTTCCAAGGAGGGAAAAAATTTGCTGCTGCAATTGCTTTCCTCTCTGAGCAAACACAGCTGGTCACTGTCCTGAGACATGAGGTAGGTGCCGGGCAGGGTCTGCTCCCAAGGCTGATCTGCCCACCCGTGTGAGCAGGAAGGTAAAGGAGTAAAGAGAGTAACCGTTCGCTAGTAATTGCTCTTCATCTGGTGGAAGGGCTAATCAGACTTAGTCATAACAGGGTTTGTACCGACTCTTAGTGCTAATTTGCATTCTCAAATAGAAACACAAGATACAGCAAAATCTCTTTTAAAGAAAAAGAGCTGCTGTCTTCTGATTGAGAACTCCAATGAGTTCTCTAATTAGAAACATATCTGTACTGCTGTTGTTTCTAATTCTCAACTATTTAATTTATTCTGAGACTATTATTCTCGTTTCTCTAAGAGCTCCTTTCTCTTAGTGCTAATTTGCATTCTCAAATAGAAACACAAGATACAGCAAAATCTCTTTTAAAGAAAAAGAGCTGCTGTCTTCTGATTGAGAACTCCAATGAGTTCTCTAATTAGAAACATATCTGTACTGCTGTTGTTTCTAATTCTCAACTATTTAATTTATTCTGAGACTATTATTCTCGTTTCTCTAAGAGCTCCTTTCATCTTTCTGTATTTTCTCCTAAAGAAGTGTTTCATCTTTCTGTATTTTTGCACCTAAAGAAGTGTTCCTTCTCACTTCAGGCCTTTAGCACTTGCACAGTTGCAAATCCAATGTTACAAATGAGAGATTACGCCTTCAGGATAGAAATAAAGGACAAGATTAGTGCAATATAATGAAACAAAAGCATATTTCTCATTTAAAACATGTGAAAAATAGTTTTATCCATTTATGTATTTATATAAAAATTTATGTTTCTGCTATATATAATTTATACATATTTCTGCATTCACATATATAATTCTTATGTTTCTCAATAATTTTTTTCTACAGTTTTCATGGTATGACATTTTTAAGCATTCATTCTCTGAACTTTTGCTATTTCCAAATAATTTACTTCAGACCAATTTTTGCTGGAATATTCATTAATTTTCTTGCTCTGAAGAAAGACAAACAGGTTTTTTTTTTAAAAAGAGGGGATGACTACTACTGTTCTTTCAAATTAATGTAAGATAGGCAATAGACACTACAGAGCTGAGAGAAAAAACAGCTGCTACAACTGGGAGGAATGCAGAGAATATGGAAGTAAACAGATGCTTAAAGAAGGCGAGATGGAATTTAAAATAGTACCAGTATGAACTTTCAGTGGCACTGCTCAGAGCTGTGATGTAGTTCAGCCGTGATGGGAACCTGTGAAAGCACAAAACGGCTTGCAAGACAAATTATTTTTCTTTAGTGCTGAGCACAACAGGCCCTGGTCCAGTGAAGCATATACATATGTTTAGTCTATTACTTCCTTTAAAATCAAGTAAAAATTTATCTCCCTTATTATTATTTATTTGTTGTTAGGTTTTTTTTGTTTTTTTTTTTTCATTTTTTTTAATCTGATTACTTCATTTTACTTCCGGTAGTTTATGGAATATGAACATGTGTCATCCTAGAAAATAGATCTTACTTTGGTAGACAGTATTATAACTAAGGAAGTACTTCTTTATGTGAGGTGTACAGATTGTAAACCACACAGTGAGTATTTGGACTAAAAGTTTTTTGTAAGCCTAACTTATTAGGTTATTGACATAGTGACTTTCCTTAAGGGAATGAGTATGTATATAACTTCTTGGTAAGGTTTAAAAACATGGCACCTTCCATCAGTTCACATTAATGAACACCATATGGTTTTCTTTGGAAATCTATTTCCAGATGGATATATGCTGTTTAGCATATTGCAAATATTAGCCTGAAGTGAAAAAAAAAACCTCATTAGAATGATTTAAAAAATAAAAATATTGAAAAAAATGTAAACCATACAATTTCTTTCGAAGACAAGACAACAAAGATGACATAATCAAGAAAAGAAAAAATAGACAAATGGAATAATAGAGAAGATGGAGAGAAAAATGAAAATGGAAAATTGGCCTTCATTTTAATTGTGGAAGGAGGACAGGACTTGAAAAATGAAACAATAGATCCATATGTGATATACGCAGAAATCTTTTCAACAAAAACATGGAAAAGGGGTTTCATTTATTTATTTATAGCTCACGTTTAAAGAACTGTATAGTCTGCATGCTTACAAGATATCTTGGGTATAGCCAAACCAAATTTAGCTCAGGAAATTTCACATTCACTGAAATGTATGCTTTGAGATTTCCAAGTAGAGGCAATTTTAATGATAGTGGTCCAGATTTTTAGCAGAACAGTTCAATGAAATCTTAAGGTTTAGTAATGGCTGGGGGGGAAGAAAAAAAACCCCACAAAAAAATCTTTACTGAGAGTACCTTAAACTGCTGAAGGACAACAGACAAGAAAAAAGGTAGATCAAAAATATGGAGTAGATAATACAGAATACACTGCTTTTAAAACCATTCTAAAACTGCATTCTAAAACCATTTTTCATTAGAAAATACCTTCTTTTATAAAATATTTTGTTAGCTGTGAGGTCATGTTCAAATTCTTGAAAATATTGTGAATTGTTCCTCCTTATTGCTTTGCAAGATAGTGACATTTTGGGTTTATGCGTTCTTAGAAGGCACCAGAACTCTGCATTTAACATCCCAGTCTTTGTTAGAAACCTTCTCTTTTATACATTAAAAAAAGAAAAAAAAATCACAGGAAACAGTAGGAACAACCCATACCTTTTCTGTAGAGAAATATTATTTCATATTTTTAAAAATTTTCTTTTATACTCTAGCTTCTATGTCTTTCTTTGACATTAGTATCAGGTCATGGATTGAACCCCTATCCCTGAATGTTGTGCTTTGTCTCTGTTGTCATTAATTCTAGCAATCCCATGATAATAAGAAGCAAATTATGACGTACCCCAAATGATTCTTTCCATAAAGTTTCTCCAAGTGCCTTGTCTTCTCTGTATGTTTTTTAGCTTGTAAGTTCTGAAGAGCAGGTACTATGTATTTTTCAGATACCTATTATGCAAATCTGTGGAGATTTTACTAAACAAAAGCAATATGACATGGTGCTACAGAGATGGAACAATAATTTATACAGATGTATGCATATCTAGTGTGAGGATACCTTCTGCCAAACAGGAGGCTGTTTTAGGCATTGATTCCTTCTCTTCCAGGTCCTCCTCTTGCTTTGCAAACGTGAAGAACCTGAGCTCTCAAGACTGTATGTAAGAATAGTTTCTGTGAAAATACAAGGAGTAAATATAATAGAAATCTCTTTCTTGTTGGACATTTAGCTGAACCGTACCTTTTCTACTTAAATTACCATGTAAAAGGGAAGAGAGTTATGAAAATCTTGATTATACATGCAGTTAAAATTGCTCAACTAGATGTTTAGCCTCAGAGCTTTCATTTTGCATAAACTTCTATGTTTCCTTTTAGACAATGTCATTAGAATTCTCTTGGAAAAAATATTCTAGCCCAAATGAAACTGTTCATTCACCTCAAACTCTGAAGGGACATTTGTGACAAAATATGAGCAGAAATGAAAGGTGATATAAGACACGGAAAGATTGGTTCACGTGGGGAAAGAGAATCTTCCAAAATGCTTCACCTTAAGTGTGAAGACCCCTGCCCCCCTACCCTGGAAAAATGAAGCAGAAAGAAACAATTGGAGAGCTGCTTTTCTGTAACAATGAGAAAAATAAAATGGTTACAATAAAGTGAAAGGTTTTTGCCTAGAGTGTCAAACAAAATTAATCACAGCAATAGAGGTGTCAGCATACTGTGTAACTTCAGATATCATTTACTGACTGATATAGCTACATTCAGGGTAGAGCAATGCTTTCAGTGATCATTGTTTTAGCTGTAGCGAGCATTTGTGTGTGTGTGTGTGTGTACAATGGGGAGAAGCAAGGCTAGACAGATGTAGACAGTGAAATGATCTTCCGTTGGAAATCTGTGAAAACATGACTAAATAATGTTATTAGTTCAAGTTTATCATTAAGATTCATAACACTTACATATCATTTTCCTTTCAATAGATAGATTGTATGTTATACACCTTCCAGAGAAACTACAGGAGCTCCGTGATGTGCACGGCTCAGCTACCAGCTGCTGAGTCTTCTGTGGTCGATTGACTTAACAGTCATTAATGGAGACAGCAACTGGCACTTTCAGTAAAGTGGAAATCATGGAAATCTTGAGTAGTTTTACGTCAGATGCCCACCAAATGAGGTTGAACGTGCTACTGATAACTCACCCAGATTGACAGTGATATTTTTCAATGTGTCAGAGAGAAATAGTGCTATCATCAATAGGGTATCAAAAATGTTTAAGGTGCATAAAAGATAGAAGTGTTTGGGTCAATTTAATCAAAATAATGACTTTTTTTTAAAAAGGATTTTTAAGTCAAGTTGTAAAACAACATATTTTTTTAAAAACGTATAAAATAGTCCTTCTTACTCAAAATAATCGCGGGGTTTTCTTCAGTGTTCATCTTCTTTCAGATTTATTCCTTATTTTTAATGTCTTAATCTTTATCTCTGGTGATTTTTATTTGGACAAGAAAATAATTTTTATTCTTGAACTATGCTCTGTAACATTCTGAATCTAAATTGAGATCCCACTCCTAAATCCCTTGCTCTGTTTTCTTATGATAAACTATTGTTTGAATGTATCCAGCTTTGTAGTTGTTATTTTAAAAATATAGATCTTCTGTCTTTGAACATATTTTCCCTTTTTTGGTTATTTCCAAGGTCTTGTTTGACTGTGCTTTTTCATTATTGGATTAGTCACAAAAATTACATGTTACTGGAATTTTATATATTTCCATGTAATATGTAGGCTACGGCTTGCTGAAATGTTTGGTTTTAATAAAACGGAGGAATATTTCATTTCTCAACAGACATTACTTCTTTTTAATCAGGTCCAGAGTGAGAAGTGTTGCTGAATGTTTGACATGCACCCTTGTATATTTTTCTAATTTAAGAAGTATGAAAGTCAACAGATTATATCATTAAAGCTCTTTACATTGGAACTTTATGTGTAAGTCAATGGTAATTGTTTTTATGTTGCCTTACTAGTGACCTCATAACCTGTTTTAGGAGACAGACCTTTTTAAAGAGACATAGGGGTTGTTTTTCTTTTTTTTTCCTCTTTTTTTTTTGTTTTGTGGTAAATAAAAGTTCAAGTGTCTAGCTGTTCAGTCCTTTCTTGTCAAGTGGTGTTCTTTCAGACACCTTAATGCTTTCTGCTAGAAGAGAGAGTGTGAAAAAAAAAAGAAAGAAAAGACAAGAGCTTAGTTAGGATTTCTCTCAATCACTATCTGAGAATCTTATGTCTCATGTGAAGTGCCGTGACTAGCAGTATTTATTTACATCATGTTTATTTATTCCTGCGACCACCCCAATGGATGGGTGCTGTGTTATGTGGTGCTTTAGTAATGGGGCTATTACAGACACTGTGCTAAACTGAGTTCAAGGAACTCATTCATCTGGCGATCTGGCAATCCAGATCGTCATACTCTCTCTATTTTGTGAAGAAATGCCGTGGACAAAATCATTCTGCCAGTGTGAACTAGGGTTAACTAGAGTTAACAAAAAAAAAAAGAAAGAAAGAAAATGGAGTTCAGATTTTTGTTTTCCTTTTTTTCAGGTTTATTGAACTAGCATTGAATGCTGTCTCTGAATGAATTTCAAACTAGTGTGGAAGTGAGACACAAATTAAAAGTAGATGTGCAATACTGCTTTGTAGTATAGAACATAAAAATCTTTATCTGTGAATAGGCAAATCTGGGGTCAGCAAGTCATATAAATACATGTTCCAGAGTATGCTGGAAGCTATTGCAATTATAAAATTTAATAAATATTTGAGAATAAGTATTGATCTAAGTCCCCAAGGACTATCGGATTAAACTGAGGCTGCTTAGTGTAGCTTAAAATGCTTTCAACAGATTTTTGTGTTAATAAGAACAGAGCATTTTCTGAAAGAGGTTATGAAATAAAGCTTTTCAATAGTCTAACCCGGAGGTCAAAAAGCATAGAAAAAAGTTATCAGCATCAGTCAACAGAAGCCCTGACTGAATTGTGATTGGTGACTTTGTGTATGAAGTTCCAGCAATAGGCGCAAAACAGTACCTTGGGTGGCCTTGAAATAAGGTAGAAAGAACTTCAAAAGAAAAGGACAGATTTAAATAGAGTTCTTCCATTTTTTTTTGTTTAGCCCAGAAACTCAAGGGTTAATTTTCCAGAAGAACATGTTTCCCAGAATTGGCTATAAAATCATTCTGAAATCCATTTTTTAAAAATAAAATACAGCTGAACTATTGAAGAGGATGTAAGCTTGTCTAAAACACACTTTAAATACTTCTTAAGATCCAAGAAGAAAGCTGTATTACCAAAACTAAACATTTAATTGCTCCTTTGATTACCAAGCCCAAATCAAAGCAGAAAGCAGACTTTGTTTTAAAACAAGTAAGTATCGCAGATGATATCCTTCCAGATGGTTATTGCCAACTATGAACTGATAAAAGCTTATTTGCAATTAAAATCGGTTTTCAGATATACTTTGTACCACCTGTTACTTTAATGGTCTTTAGGGTAGCTACCACTTTAAGAGGTTTTGAGCCCATATAGCAAACTTTGTAAGCTACCAATTTATCTTCAGTAAACTTGATTTGGAGAAAATAGTAGATGCCATTATGCTCTAAGTTTTAGATATATATATTATTTAGTTTCCCATAGAAAGTATGCAGATTTGAAACTGGATTAGGTAGCTTGATAAATGAAGTCTGAACTTCAGAAGTTTAGAGCTAAGGCTTTTGAAAGTATTCCTAATGACTACCACTGCTGAAGGTGATAAGGGAACTCCTGCTGAAACAAATTAATTTGTATTTGAAAAATTTGCCCTCTGATTTTTGATTCAGATGTGCACTCATGCTTGAATATTCATTCCAAGTGTATTAAAACCTTTGAAATATCTTTTGTTTAAAAATGGAATGGAAATATCAAACTTTCCTATAGAATCTCCTTTACAACTTATTTTCTGAAAAAGGCACAACAGCAACCCCATTTAGACTAAATATGCTCTGTCGGCTCTTTAGGGCATAGTTGCTGTCTTTTCTCACTGACAAGTGTTCAGGGACAAAATGACCTTTCTATTACTTTTATCCATTTTTGCCTGTGCAACACTTTTAAAAATCTCCCCAAAGCTTTAAGAATCCCCAGGATTTATCATTAAAATTTATAGAGGTGATGTTGTGCCGAAAGTTTAGTTTTCTTAGAAAACACTAAAAAGAAGATTGAATGCAAAGGCTTCCTTACCTGGGTTTTCCTTCTTGTGCTAATTTCAGTGTATTTTATGTATTATTCTATTCACTAATTTTTGCTGAAGCTTTGATTCTGTAAATGTTATCATTCAAGCATAACTGTAGATAATAGCATACCGTATTCTTAATTCTCAGAGGGCAAAATATGACCTCAAAATGCAACTCAGACAGAAGATAAGTTAGTAATACAAATACACTTGTGGGAATTTACATTTGAACATTCATTTTTACAGTGATTTACCTCTCAAGCATTGATAACTGCATCAGGAAAACTTCAAAAAACTGATCATTGTTCCAGTTATTTGATTTATCGTACATACAGAGCCACAATGTGGTTATGATATTGCATGGCTGCTTCAAGAAAAATGCAAGTGTCACAGGTGTGTATAAATACTTTTCTGTTTGTGTTTGTGAAAGGAAAAGCTTAGTTTTATCTGAGGTGGTATCAAGTTTGCAAAGGAAGTTGTCAAACTAAAATTTTATAGCTTTAAAAAATTAAAAGTATAATAAAAGAAAATGTTTATTAACCTTATCATCTCCTCATTAACATCACTGCTGTGACTTCTGCAAGAGATGGGAGCACTACTAAAATGTCTCATTTGCATTTTGCATATCTAACAAAAGCAGATTACTTTGTTTAAATTATAGCTAATATTGTAGTGGTGTTATATATTAGAAATTGATTACCTTGTTTCTTCTTCTGTAATGGCCTCATTATATTTGATTTTTATGCCTCATTTTTTTCTTATTGAAATAAGGAGTACACAACAGTGAAATCATTAATATTTTATACACATTTTTGTTTCCAGCTAGTACTTCATATGAAACACATTGACTAGTCTGACAACAAATAAAAGAGCTTTGACTATGAGCATTGTTTGTCTGTGAATAAAATCAGGCTGATTGTAACAGCTAAGGTTAGCTATAACAAGAAAAGAAATTAGTACCCCGTGTATTTTCAAAGAACAGGATAAACTGTAGGTTGAGTGTACAGGAAGAAAAAACTCAGAGTAGTGGGCTGGGAACATGATCTTTCAAAAACACTATGAATGGGTATAAGAAGAGAAAACTGGGGGAAGGAGAATCTGAGAGCAGGATTTAGTACATGCCTCAAACTACAGAACCAGAACAGTGAATTATACTGCTCTTCATTCTGAGAAGGCCACCTTTGATCAATTTGTAGAGTTTTTTTTTAGTTGTGATATCTGGGGTTTTTTAATCAAATTATCTTAGATCATCAGTAGATTTTTTTCATTCTGATGTCTAGGTTTCTTCATTTTTTTCTATTCTGTATACAATTGCAATTAAAAATAATTCTTTTATGTATGTAAAGACTGATTCTGCCTCCTCTGTTCACTGTGGAGTGTCTTACCCTGAGAACAACATCGATCTGAGTGGTATGAGCAAAGAGTTTACCCCTTTCAAGAGGTTATCAATCTTTATTCCTCTGCAGCAGCCTTGTAAGATTTATGAATGTTCCGTAGTAGTTATAAGATATTCATACCACTGTATTTATTGTGTATCTGCTTAGATATACTGTAACTCATAAATCAAGCCTTCTAGTCATTTAATGATTTCCTCCAATTTCTTGACAAGTTTCTTGTGTTGAGGTACCCCAAACTGTGCATCATATTGCAAATGTGTAAGCAAATGCTATACAGAAATGGATCCTTACCTCCCTTTCCATGATGTAAAGCAGCTATGTATTTCACTATCAGTATTTCTATATACCAGGTCAAAATATCTTGGGTTTGTTTGTACTGTATGACCTTCCACGATCATATTTCTTCTTCTTGCCAAAATTCCTTCTACATTTTCTATAGTTTTACCTCTTTCAAAATATTCCCTTCTGTTAAGTGTAAGAAAACATTCAGAATTCACAAATATGTTAGATTTTTGGGTTGGATTTCATTGTTTCCACTTTGTTCATGTTTCTCTGATGTCTGCAGCCTTTTCAATGTGAAGTACTTCTTAAGGCTTCCATTAATTCAGCTCTTTATAACTTTGTACAGATTTTTCTCAGTTAAACCCATAGAAATCTGAAAACGCTCGGTTGAGATTTATAATGATCTTTTGATTTTATTGGATTGTATCTAAAAGTAGACTCTCCATTACGTAAACCCAGGCCTACAATTGCCATTTATACAGCTTTCTTGACATAGATAAACAAGAAGACATTGGTCCTTTAATTGACTTTAGTGATACTTCATATACAAACCAACTGGAATTACTTTTACTACCTCATTTTTATGTTAGGGTGTATCATTTATTAAAATCGAAGGATCTCTTGCTGCCTCCTGAGAAATGTTTCTAAAAAGCAATTTGAAGTTGGAACATTCTATCAAGGGAAGTATTGGATTGTCCATTGTATGACATTTTCACATCAAGACAAAAAGCCATTCTGGAAGAGTTAATTTAGTTAGTGGGCTCTACACAGGAGGAAAAAAAAATTCTATAGCTAGAGAAATACAGAAGATAAAATTATATGACCCTAAAGATTGGATTTGCTCCCACATTTCCTGGTGTTTTTGAATACAGGAAAATATAAAAGGTTCTTTCTTGCAGCTGGAGTTAAAATAAGATTGGGACCAAATATATAGCATAATTTTTACTATCTTAGGCAAGATATTCAGTAGTCCTTATTAAAAAATACAGTTAATAATCTATATGAGATAACATTTTCATGATTAGCATTTCAGCGAGTCTTCAGTGCCTGAGAAATTTAAATGTTTTTAAAATATAAATTATGGTCAAATCCACTCCCTTTGGTACTTAGATCCATCTTTAATTAGGTTCAAAGATCTCTTTGCAGCTGCTCACCAAAGTTTTCAGGCATTTTGCAAAACTGCTTAATTCTTGATGCTACCAAATACTTGGGCAATTACAATGAAATGGTTCCCAGACCTTTTTATAACCATGACTCAGTTGAGAAAATTGTCAGTGTTGCCTTACACTAAGTGCATGTTCCCAGTCTTTCCTCCCTACGTCTGTACACACTAGCTCGCAGTCGCACTGAAGCTGGACTTAGACACACCTGAGGCAGCTGTGTGCAGTGCCAGGAAAAGTAAGCCTCAACTTAGACACATTTCACGAGGGAGGTATGGGTACATCACAGATATGTCCTTATCTGATTCGGACGAACATAAGGATGCAGTTTTTAAATTAAAATATATTTTTATATATATGTGTGTGTGTATGGATTTACATCACATCTGTTATATGTATAAGCATTTATATATGCATATACAATATACAGGTAATGCTGTCACATATGGAGGCTTGGCCATGTAGGGTTCAAAAAATTCATTCATTTGATTCTTGTGTCGAAACATTCATTCACAGATCATATCAGTGGATGTTCAGATTCTGCTTGGTTTAGACCTGAGTGAAAACACTGATATGTGTGAGGATTAGAGCTGATTTTACCCCAATTATTAGAAATTACTGGGTTTAGTCACTATGACAAACTCCCTCACAACAGACATGGGCCACCTCAGTGCCTTCCTGTGTGATGAAGAACTTTGCTGGTGATGGGATGATGCTTCTTCCTTTCTAAACCCCTGGCCTGGCCAGTGAGTGGAACACAGCACATATCTTCTGAACACACCGGGGAACATGGCAGGGCACAAAAGCACCCCCTGAGGTGCTATTTCTCAAAAAAGATTAGAGTTACATTGATAGATGGAAGATACTGACAAAAATGAATGAAAAACTGCACTTTGCGTACTTCCCTTAAAATTAAATTAGGAAGGTCTTTGTCTTCCCTTCCCAGATGGCTTGCTGGAGGTTTATATGACAAGTTCTCTGTCAGAGACTGCCTTTTTGGCATAACTTACACTTCAACTTACTTTCATTGGAAAGAACCACTTCATGAACATTTATGCCATCTTTAGTAAGCTACATCTCCTCTGAAGTCTTCCAGGTGGTCCAGACATTTAATCTTTCTTCCTGCAACTTATTTTCTTCTTGTCTAAGAGGTAGTTTGATCATATTAACTGTGGTCAGCTAACCATAAGGTTGGATTAATGCCAGTAGTACTACGAGAGCAGTGATGGAACATATATCATAGAATCATAGAATCATTAAGGTTGGAAAAGACCTCTAAGATCATCGAGGCCAACCGTCGACCCAACACCACCATGCCCACTAAACCATGTCCCTAAGTGCCTCAT
>NW_008795127.1:3686488-3707893 GCF_000699145.1 Aptenodytes forsteri | reverse complement strand
TCCTAGACTGCTTCCTCTCTGCTGTGTTGTATTTCCAGCAGACATCCGGGAAGTTGAAGTCCCCCACGAGAACAAGGGCTAGAGATTGAGAGACTTCGGCCAGAAAAGGGAAAGTGGGACCAGTCCGGTTGGCAGCAGACAGATATTAGATCAGCACAGCTGGGATAGCAAACTGAGTCCTTGTCACTCAGATTCCTGTTACACAATCTGTTTTCTACTGAATCTAGTATTTTACATCAATGTGAACACTAATAAAGGTATTTGATACATACCTTTAAATAGGATAAGCAAATAAACGCAGCTTACTATTAGGATCTCACATTAAACACTTTGGGATGACAATGGATTTGACCAATTATTGTCAATATCTTTATTCTAAATATAATGCATACATTCTTAGTGCATATACATGTGTTTGTATGTGCGTGTATGTATATACGTTGTATAGAATGCAAGCATAGCACGTCTATATATTTAGTATATTACAAGTATTCTCATATCATACATTAAAAGTATTATTTTTCACTATTAGAATGTTTACTTTCAGAATTAAAATATTAATGACTAAACCCAAACTTTCTGGTTATTTTTCTCCTTATTTCTATGAATCATTTTCCATCAAAATTTTGAGTGTGTATGTGTATGTACATATATGTAAACACATTTTATAAGCTGTTCTAACCTATGCAAATGCAATGCACAGATAGATGGAACCATTAAGAGACTTGTAAACTGTTTTTTTTTTTAACCTATACCTATAGAGTATTTATATTAATAATATTTATAGTAGTAGATAGAAAGGAAAGTTTGGGTTTTTTGTGTGATGGACTGGAATGATTCACACAAGAGTCTGTGTTTTTGCAGATTTTCCCTCTAGCATTAGAAAAGATTTTGCGTTGCATCAATTTATGCAGTAAAAAGCTGAAATGAGCAGAGTGATGAAGAGTGGTGGACTTAGTTAAACATGTTTGGGTTTTTTTTCTGCCTTTTTTTCCTGTTTGTGTAACAAAACAGACATTTGTCAGAGGATAAGGAAAATTTCCCTTTTACCTGTTATTGCAGAAATTCCAAAATAACCTAAGATAGGGCCTGTGAATAGGAATAACTGTTACAGGAAGTTCTGCAGAGTTGTTTTCTCACAACTAATGAAACAGTAAGCCTCTAAGTAATACCTATTCTTTCACTGGCATTTCTTCTTCACATTGAAATATTTATTTCAGAATTCTTTCTCAGGATTTTCATCCATAATAAAATTAAATTCTTTTCATATCCATTCATTTAGAACGTAAGCTATTTAATGTGTACATACAGAGAGGAATCACAATAGTAATAATAAATATTCTCAGTGCTGGTATTATGCTTGATGTTGCATATAGTAGGAAACAAAAAGCTTTCAACTAGAGAACAAGAAAGCACCAAATGGATTTGTATACTTACAAGGGAGGGGTTAGAGGAGAAAGTATTCCAATAGCTTTTTTTAAATTTTAAAGCAAATTTTGGCTTAATATTGGTGGGAGATTCCCCCCCCCCCCCGCCGCCTCCAGTTGAGATGATCACTGCAGGGTGTCTCTCTGACTGAAGCTTCCTGCTCCCAGAGTTGCAGGAGATCAACATTTATCTTTTGCACACAGACATCAAATGCTCTTCAAATGCAGGCAGTAGGTAAAGAGGGAGAAAGGTAAAATAACTGCCAAATCAAGGCATGTTTTCTGAGAAGGAGAAAAAGCCAGGCACTGTAAGGGAAGTGTACAGATATGAGAGTCAACAAACCAGAATAAAGTACACAAAACAAGCCTGAGTACCTGCAGTTATTGTTTGCTTATATTGTAGTAACACACTACAAAAATACACTGCTGAGCTGGGACTGAGCTAGTGAATCTGATTCCGGGAAATTTACCTCTCCAACTCCAGAGTAACAGATTTTTCATTCTAAGCTGTTTGCCATGCAGTATTTTGGACTGCTCAGTTTCTTTCCTTTTTGAATGATTTAATGTAGTACTTTTCACTGGCCCTCAGCTCCAGAAGAAAATAAAAGGTTTTCCTCACCCGCTTTTTCATGCTGTGTATTGTAAACATAGATTATATATGTTAGCTTTACCCTTAGAACCACGTTGAATGTGATCTTTGAGGAATTCTAAAGACAAATCTGCCTAATTAGTGAGAGATGGACAGAGCTTCATTGTATGAAGACACTGAGGGAAAACTGCAGGCATATTAAGATCTTTGACTTATCGCAAGTAAATATGACTTGATAAGTACAAGAACAGTTTGTTGTTCAAAACATTCAACAGTTTCTTCAACATTTATTTTTTTAATTTTTTTTACATATTTCCTAGCCATTTTTCCAGGTTATTCTTTTAAATTTAGGGATTAAAAATACAAAATTATGCAAAATTTGTATTTAAAGACTTTTAAAGGTACCTTCCTTCTTTCTTATATTCTGAGGTTGTTTAGCCTGGAGAAAAGGAGGCTTGGGGATGCCTTATCGCTCTCTACAACTCCCTGAAAGGAGGTTGTAGCCAGGTGGGTGTCGGTCTCTTCTCCCAAGTAACAAGTGATAGGACGAGAGGAAATGGCCTCAAGTTGCGCCAGGGGAGGTTTAGATTGGACATGAGGAAAAATGTCTTTACTGAAAGAGTGGTTAAACATTGGAACAGGCTGCCCAGGGAAGTGGTGGAGTCCCCATCCCTGGAGGTATTTAGAAGACGTGTAGATGAGGCGCTTAGGGACATGGTTTAGTGGGCATGGTGGTGTTGGGTCGATGGTTGGACTTGATGATCTTAAAGGCCTTTTCCAACCTAAATGATTCTATGATTCGATGACCTATTACCCCCATCCTTTTTTCTGTTCAGTCAAGCAGAAGGAACAGGGAAGGGAAGCAAAGGGGACAGAAGGTGAAAAGTGAAAAACAGTCATTGGATTTTCCTGCATGCATATATTGATAAAAACATAAGGTAATGTAAAGAAATTATTTTTAAGTCCATAACTTCAAGTGAAAAGAAATTAACACATTCCAGTTACTTGTAGACTCCTCCTTATGCATGGAATGAATTTATGCTGCTTGATCAAATGTTAGTCTTGAAGATCCTTGTGCTTTTCCAGACATTATTTGGTTAGAATTTTATTTTGCTGACTAAACTGCCACTTTTATAGAAGAAAATAGCATTTTCTAAATCTATGCACAATCTAACATTCAGTTTTATAACACAAAGGTGTTGTCCATCCATCACCGATAGTGATTGCTCCATTGCTTGCTGGTGATCTTTAAAAAGCTGGAAACTCTTAGTGATTGCTTCTTGTTATTTCCAGCTTGTCTGCAGGATTCTAACACTGTACCTATACTAATAGCACAGAAAGAGGAGCCAATCTAGATGTCAATGTTACATAATAAAAAGAGTCACCTTTAGCAACAGAAATGAGTAATAGACTATGTAATATTTGGGGAGGGTATTTATATAAACATGTATGTTATAAAAAAAAAATTGCTGTAGAGATCACAGAAATAAATGGTTTGACTAGCAAGACAGTGAAATCTTGAATCCTTTAAAATTGATGAATTTGACCTCAATTAACTCTATTAAGATCAGTGTTTTATTCTGTCTCTTTAAAAGCTGTTGCTGCTATGGGAAAAAACCAAGCTCCCCCTTCTCCTGCCCACCCACATACTCAGGCTAAATGGGTAGTATTAATGTTTTATAAGATGTTTTACATGCTTCTGTACAGACCAAAATGACAGAAGACAAAATATTCCTGTTGTTTTATTGCTGGGAGGTCTTTTTTTTCCAAAAGTCCCGTTTTACTCATAGACTTGATAAGAGATGGTTTTTTGGCTTTAGCTACCAATAAAGGATGTTGCAGACATGAGCTAAGGGATTCAAACAGCAAGCAGAAATTGTATTAACATGATTATATTGTATACAGAATTATCCATGTGCCAGTATCCAGTGTCTACGCATAACACCAGCATAGCTGTAGGGGCTTTGGAGATTCTGATCCCTCTTTTTGCAATGTTAATTCCTGCCTCACTACCACTCCTGAAAATGTTCATGGATGCAGATTAGCCTTTAGTGATGGATCAGTGGCCTGCAGGCCTTTTTCATATGATTTTTTCTTGAAAGCTGGACTTTAACCCTCATATAGAAATAGATACATAAGATGCTGTTACATTTTATGTTATAAAAAATGTGTATGCCTCCTCTCTGTCTGGAACCTCTGCCCAAGGATGCTAAAAGGTGGATTTAGACCAGTTTTACTATCCTACGAAATTCCTTCTTGGTTCATTAAAATACCAAGGAGTGGGATACTCACATCTACTTTATCCATGGGTAGCAGAGTGTGTAGCAATTTGCAATGGTTCCACAAAGAAATTATATTATCTTCTGGTGGTCCTAGTTTATAAGCCACTCTTTTCCGCCTCCTGTTGCCCATTTCCCCAGGATTTTCCCTTGTACAAAGGGACAAGGAAAGGGCAATGATTTTGATGGGGAGTCATTCTCTGACCCTGTACATACACCCACCAGTGCAGATCTTCATGTTAACAGCCAAATATTTAAGTTCCTGAAGGAGACTTGGTCTGCTTTTCTTTTTTTTTCTTTCGTTTCCCCCACTTTTCCTTAAAAGAAAGAAAAGCGAGAAGACCCTTGCCTACAGACTGAACATCCAAGAATACTTATATACATTTCTTCTCAGAAAGGTCCATCAGTAAGGTATGGATAAGTTATAGATAACTTTGTCAGAGAGAAAAATCCACATAAACGAAAAGATGAAAACAATTTCAGAAAGGTCCATCAGTAAGGTATGGATAAGTTATAGATAACTTTGTCAAGAGAAAAATCCACATAAACGAACAGATGAAAACAGCGCATCACCTGAGTCAGAATTTGGCATAAGCAGGCAAATGCATCACCTGAGTCAGAATTTGGCATTTAAGCAGGCAAGGTGCATAACATGGGATCACTGAGAATGGGCCTAGGAAAGCTTCACGGAATTATACAGATAGAAGTAGGGAGAAATAGGAAGACCTGCCAGAATTTAATTTATTATTTAGTATTATTTCTACCTTTATTCTAAGTGAAGTAAAAGAACTGCACAAAGCACAAAAAATAAAGTAAAAGCAACAAGGTTTCCACAGCTAGTTTAAGACAGAGTGCATTATGAGTTCTGCACCCTGTGAAGAAACCAAAATTATATATTGATGTACACATCCCTGCCTTTGCAGGAGTAGGATTCTCATGAGCAAAAAACATCAGCAGCAGTGAACTGTGTAGGAAGGATGACAGTGTGTCATTTTTGAATTCTTCTTGGTAAACAACTACATATTCTCACCTCTGTTGTATACATGAAAACCAATTCCCATGTCTAAGGTACAGAGCAAGCCTTCTGTGGAAGCAGAAACAGGCTCATCACATAATTACATAATTATTTTGAAAAAGTTAAATTGCTTTTTGATTTACAAGATGAGAGGGCAAAAAGGAATCTTACAAACTGCTACTTTTTCAGAAGTTATACCTCAGAAATCATCAAGTGGAATGTTTTTTTAATTTGTATCAATTCCATATTGAAATCCTGTACATCCAATTGTAGCCTAGTGCACATTTTTACAGCTGAATGTGCAGCTGGAACCTCTGGAAATAAGAGCTTTTATTATGGAAATGCTGGCATATTTTTAGCTAGGGTCGGCACACGCAACATACTGTAATGTGCTTTAAAACTTGAGATGGAGACCAGAAGTCTGAGGCTCAACAGTAGCAAACCCTGTATGTATGAAACACAAGCCTCCCCAAAAAAGTCATACAAGACTGCTGCTCCTGGCATAACTCTCATTGATTTAAAAGGTCAAAATGAACCTCCTTGTGTTCGTTTAAAAAGAAGGTGGTAACAAGAAAGGTATTGGTTTGCACATGCAAACAAAAATCCTCAGAATAAGAAGAATAAAAGATATGGAAGAGCATAACAAACCACTCCAGTACATACAAAACTAAGTGATAGGTAAAAGAAAATTTAGTTGTCTTAAAATGGATAAATGTTAATATTTTGAAACCACTGTTTTGGTTACTGACAATCAGAAGCAGATTCCTCAGCCAAAAAAGTGAGTACTAGAATGTCAAAGCACTTTAATTTATTCATCTGTATAATTTTAAACTAACAGGTGAGACAGAAGCAGTGTTATAACAGTCTGGTCAGGATGAAACAATAGACTGATACTGCAGCAAATGATCTGAGAAAATGAGTTCTCTTTGGCAAGGTTCATAAGTAGTAAAACAGCCTGATCATCTCATTAATGTGGGTTTAAAATGAGAGTTCAGGATTATGAGTATAAAAAGTGTTGATTATCAGATAAATGGACTCAGATGGACAATGACATCCCTTCTAATTTTTACTGTTTAATGGCAAGTGACTTTGCACACGTTTAATACATATGAATACAGTTCTTTCATTTTCTACCCTTTCTTATTTCTCACTTTATTCCCTATCTTCCTATTTTTCATTCACCTTTCTCCTACGCTTCTAAACTCAATACAGCTATTCATTATGTCTCACTCTCCCAGTCATTTCACACAGGATAAATTCACACTCTAAGCCGTGTGTTAGCCTGCCATCTCCAGATGCACAAACGCTTGCCTAGCTGGGGCTGTGTAAAACACTAGTGCCAGTGTGGACATGGACTAAATCTAGGGGGATAATCCTTGATCTCTCCCACAGCTGTTACTGAAAGAGAGACACATTTTCTTGTAACTCTGATGATGGTCCTTACAACTGATTACTGCACAGAATCATAGAGTGTCTGCTTCCAAACTCAGGCATTTGAATACAGAAAGAATGAGGAGAAGAAATGCAGAATAATTTTTGTGGAATGCTTTCACGTATGCTAAGTGAGGTCTTCAGTCTGAGGAGCCAGTCACCCATCCTAAATGTCCACACAGACACCACCTAAGCTTCATTCATTTACCTTTACCTTTAATCTATCCAAGTTTCATCCTGTTTTCAAAGATGCTTATGATTTCCATGTGGGGAAATTCAAGCCCTTTGGATTCTCCTAATGCTTTTGTCCCTCCATTTGTTCCTTCATTCATTCTTGTTTCATTTCTTTGTTTGTTTGTTCATTCCTTCCTTTCTTGGCTATGTAGACAACAACTAGCTCAGCTTCGTCCACAAAATAAAATTTAAAAAGAAACGGTACACAAGATTTTAACTAATTTCTTGCTAAGAATATAATCAATGTCCTTAATTAGAACTGGAGAAAAGGAAGTTGTCCAGAATATCAAAAGGATTTAACAGTTCTTTATATAGTGCTTATGATTTTCTGTAGTTATCATAGGTCTGCCATGTGTCTTCTTAGAAAGAATTTCTTATTGCTACTTTGTTCAAAGTAAGCGCGATGATGAGATCATTGCCAAAACCAACAGTAGTACCATTAATATTCAGGTCATTTGTGCAGACCCAGCTTTTCTAAATGGACAAATGTCTTCTAGGAGCCTCTCAGTTTCCTAGGGAGACTGAAGCCTACTGAAATTTCAATATCTGAAAAAATAATTTATTATTTTGAAAAGGACGGCTCTTTTTACTGTTAAGAGAGAAGATTTAGAAATAAGGTGGTAGCTTAGACCTAATTCTTTTAAGCAAATTGTAGTGATACTTTTGACTAAAAACTTTCAACAAAAACTTCAGAGACATCGCTATCTTTCTGGTTTTAGCAATGCATTATACAGTAATTATACAATTACTTACTGGTGGTGAACTGATCACAGCCACACTTGCTGTTGTGACCAGGAAACCAAGGAATTCAGCGTTTTTTTTATCCTGTCGTGTGGATTTTACAGCAGGCAGCAGTACACTGATTAACAGAAAGGAGAGCATTACATCGGTGTCCTTTTCCTTTGATGGCCCCCAATAAAACAGAATGTGTTTCTTCAGAAAAGAAACATATTTTTAATGAACCCATGACCTGTACTATTCAGAAGTTTTTGGCCTAACAGTTTGAATCTCCTCTATTTCATTCTATTACACTTCTCTCCGAAACAAATCAGCACTGAGTAATTGGACGGGGCTCTGAGCAACCTGATCAAGTTGAAGATGTCCCTGCTTATTGCAGGGGGGTTGGACTAGAAGATCTTCGGAGATCCCTTCCGACCCAAACTATTCTATGATTCTATGCTTCTATGATTCATCAGCTGTGATTCTACTTTGGATTTCTTTCTATCAGCTCTTGCAATATTGCCTTCTCCTAACTCCTAATTATGGAATAAATTTTAAAGTTCTACTTAATTTTCTGAAATTATTTAAGAATACAAATTTCAAAACATTCTTAAAGGAAAATAAGCTGTCATTACTCAACATTGTTGCTGTCTTTGCAAAATAAAAATGTGTTGATGAGTTTTTATTTTTCCCCCCTCAAAGTTATACTCAGAAATAGAGAGCAAATCACTAGAAGGCAGCTGAAGCCAAAGACTCAGAAGTTATCAGTACGCCTGACAACAGCCACAGTTCTGTCAGGGTTGCATGTACTGCATGTAAAAAATTTATTCTGTACCACTGAGAAGTTTTGGGTGCTCTGCATATCTCCATTTAATAGGGATACCGTTATTAATTGGAAAAACGGTTGATAACCTTCATTTTCCATGCTGGTAAAATCTGTGACACAAAAACTCTACAGTTCTGTAGTCAACCTTCTCTTTTTCCAAGTCCCCTCATCAGAACCACAATTTTGGCTCTGAACTGATCAGTTATATCCTCAATAACGTAGATCTCTGTGCTTGTTCAGAACTTTTTACACCAACACATAGATGCATATATATGTTCTTCACTTCAGGCTCGCTAACATGTAATTCAGAACTCACGAATGTATGCAATATATTTCAGACATCAGTTATGCTCAAATCTTAATTTTAAAGAACTCTAGATTTTTTTTAAATTTTAAAATGTGATTAATTATATGCTGAGTTTTACCTATTTTTCCCCAGTTTCGAAGTATAGCACCTGTGGTAGGTACAGTGTGGACCTGGAACAGATACTGTTTGGAATGGCTGTAGCAGATGAGCCTTTTACGTTGATTTATACACTCCCTTTTTGATCACTACTTCCCAGAATCGCCCAGCACCTATAAAATGGATTTTAAAAGGAAATCATTAGAAAATACTGGTGTAAAACTGAGTGTGATGGCTGTGTAGGAATTACTAATAATGAAATGATTAAGTGTACAGATTAGATGTTGCAGCTGAACCCCAGTGAGCTCTGTAAGTAAAATAATGCACTTTAAGGTATTTGAATCAGTATGAACAAAAAATGGATGCTCACTCTGGTACACTGTAGCATAAGTTCTCACTAAGCAATAGCTTAACAGTAAAAAAACCCCAACTTCCTAAAATCGTATTTATTAGCTAAGTGTATAAGGTTAGTACTAGTTACACAGATTTGCAAATAATGAGTATGGGACCTTTATCATGTCTTTATTATATCTCAAGAGAGATGGACAAGCATAAAGGTCATGTATAATATATTCTGAAGGGAGAAATATTTTTAAATAGTGGAATTTTTATACAGACAGCATGAAAATAAGGAAAAGGATATGAAGCCGAATTTTATGTATCTTTTTATACAGTGAGCCAGTAAAATCAATGGTATTATTTGGCAAATGTGTGTGTATGTGTGCATGTGATTGGCTTAAATATATGTTCAAGCATTTGGGTGAGAAGCCTCATTTGTGCTTGCCAAAACCTACATAAATCCCAGCTCAGGTAGGCGATGAAGATGGGGGAGCCAGATTTTCCAAGCCAGAGAAGTGGGGTGCTTATTTTAGCCTGGCATGATTTCAAAAGTGACACTACATCAATGCAAAAAGAATGCTAAAGCAATATGGCTAGAGTCAGCATCTCGTCTTGGTTATTTCCAGTTGAAAAGTGCACTGATAGCAAAGAAAGGGAAAGTTACTTACCAATAACCAGGTTTCTTTGAGATATCTTGTACACATGAATATTTGTTTTGTAAGTGATCATGTACCAAGGCTCTTGAAGTCAAGGACTTTTTTTTTTGCTGCTTTTGCATTATCTAGAGAGATTTCATATTTTCCAGTCTCTCTACTTATTTCATTCTCAGGCATAAAAGGCATGCCTGCAATAAGACCTTCAGTTTCCACAACATAAAGAGACTTCCAGAGAAAAGGCAAGGAGATTTGGAAGTGAATGTATGAATCTCAGAAGAATCCCAAGCACTGTAAATAAGCTTTTCCTCTTTGAGTGCTTGCTCCACGCACATTCATACAGCTGGTCACTCCTGCGTGTTTGCAGGAAGGTTTTGGACTCCCCAGTAAAGACTGGACTAATTTCTGGACATTTGTTCATAGAACTAGTCCAAGGGTTAGAAACTGCTCCCCTGACTACTTATATTCATTCCTTATCCTTTGAAGACAGTGAGCAAGATACTTAACTGAATATATGCATGTCTATAGATTTTGAATGATTGCATTTCCTTGTTGAATCAAAGATGCACAATTAATGTTTTGTGTTCCTCAAGAATTCAGAAAATCAGATAGAATTTTAAACCCAGTTCTTATTTATTTAGAATCTCATTTATCGTATATGAACTTAATTCCATTATTTTCTTTCATAGTCATTAAGAAAAAAAATACCCACATAGGTAAGAACTGAGGCAGATTAAAATCTTTTTAACATTTTAAATGTAGTCAGCTTGGTATCTTTAAATGCAAAGATATTTACTTTATATAAAATATTTGTTACACCGATAAGATGAACTTGTTCTTGTAGTTAATTAAGAAGTATTTATCATGCATTTTTAATAGTCTTATATGAATTTTGTTGAGTAATCCAATAGAAATGCTTCTACAATTCCAAGCTTCTGAGCAGCTTTTAAATCATTATAATTTATTTAAACTATCATCTCAAAGTATTTCTTCCCTAACTGGAATCCCCTGCTCTCAGTTACGTTGGGCTGGGATACAAGGGAGACTATTTAGTCATAAGTTAACAGAAAGCTCAAGATCTGACATTTTGTCAACTATCAACGTTAAAAAATGGTTTGATGACATTGGGAATGCAGTAGTTACTCTTGGCTTCAGACTAATTCAACTATCAGACCTTAATATCACAGTATCACTAATTCTTTTAAGGCCTCTTGAGATGTTCCTAAAATTCATACTTACACGTATGGTGTCCACACTATACATATTTCTTTTTTTTTTTTTTTTTTAACTTCAGACCACTTGTAGTCTGGTTCCAAAGACCAAATGAATGCCTGTTTACAGCTGGAGTACATTATGTGATTCCTGGAGGCCATCTTCTGCTTCAGTTTCATTAAAAAAGATGTTAAAAAATCCATTTTCTACTTTCTGAGAAGGCTTCACAATGCAGACCAAAGCACAGTAAATGGGAAACTTCCTTAAATTACATTGATACTTCTGTCTCAAAGACTGTTTAGGTACATACAATACATCTTTTCAGATGGTCCTTCACCTTTGCAGAGTGAATCCATGTTACTTTTAATCTGCTATGCATATTTTATGTTAGTCTGATTCATACATTTCTATAGCTTCTAGGATAAGAAACTATTTAAAGCTTTGAGTTTTGCAAAAAGGGTCTGTGTTTTCTCAGCTATCCACACTTCTATATATGTAAGTGTTTCACTAAGCTATTACCTGTGGTACTGATGTTAATGATATGTATGCAACTGGATAGAAGGTGTATAGGGTGAAGGTTAAGACCTGAAAGTTATTGAAAAGCATTGTCAGTGATAGAACAGCCTCCTTACTAGCAACAAGGTACCTTATTTTGTTACCTTTATTTCAAGCAGCGTGAAACTTGGTTTTTTGAGTTGTAGTTAAAAGGTACACAAGTTCTTTGAATTAAATAATTATTTTGTTGATAATATCCAATCTGATATGTGGCTGAAAAAAATATGTACCAGAAGGAGTTTAGCTACTGTTCAGGGATGAAAGCCATTTCTTCATTACTGTTAACCTTGATTTCATCATTTTTTCAATGAGAGGAAAAGATCTGCAGCAAGTAGCCAGTATCCCAGATTACAGATCAAATCTGATTAGCTCAGAGTAATTACTTTGAAATCCTTTTTGGTTTTTATCCATTTGGAACAGGTTTTCATTTGATTTAGACTGGTTATTATTCATAAATAGGAAAAAAGATGGTTTTACTTGAAGCAGGCTTTGCTTAAGAGTAGAATCTAAGCTGGAACATCTATGTAATTTGTCAGTAGTGCTCACCGTAATGCCTTTGTAAGTCTTACAGGATAATTAGCAACATCACTTTTCTTCCTCCCTACCCCCTTATTTGAAAATTAATATCAGGAAATATTGTGTGCATTCCTTTTATTTACAATGTTATTAAAAATTGACTTACATTTTCAGGATTTATCTTCAATTTTAAACGTTTCTCAGACTTCGGTGCTTGATTCGGTTGGCCACCCATAGGCATCTCTTGCCATTTGAGATGTCCCCAAACATCCCACATCCTATACAGCTTCTGGTTCAGAACATATGAGCTTTCCACAGGTGATATATACAGTCCAGCCCCGTGAGGTTGGCCTGATACTCTAAGGCATCTAAGATACCATCAGATGCTAGTGACCGGCAGCTGAATAAAATCCTCAGTGGTCAATGCAGACTTGGTGGCCAGCAACTATGCATCTTATCCAGGTAAGAATAGAATTTTTTTTTTTTTTTTTTAAATCTACCAGACTACACAGAAAAACTGTCTTGCATATGTTTGGAATTTGAGTCTACAGCCTTTACCTGAATAAAAGCCTCATCGAATTATGAATACAAATAATTTTCCCTATGTTCTTTACCCTGTTGTATTGACATCAATAGATATAATTTGAGGTTATACTGCTATTCATAGGAGGAAAATCTGGAACTCTCCACCATCTAAGAGTACCCTGCCCGGGGCTTTACTGCATAATTTAGTGCTTCCTCTTGCCAGGTACAAGCACTGCCTATTGAATTTTTTTCAAATATATGTTAAGCATTTAATGTAATATTAAGTAAATAGAAAGCTTATTAATTTCTCAGAATAACTTGAATTTTGCAAAAGCAAAGGAATAGCCGTGATAGTTTGATTCCATAAGGGGTAAGCAGCTGTACAAGGAATGAGAGATCTAATTCCACTAAAGATTAATGGGAACTAAGGAATCTTTTTTCCTTTGTTTGTTAACACAAAGTTTTTAAATTTTTAGGAAAAATCTACAGGTTTCTTGCTGTTGCTTCTGTGGAATTTAACAAACAAAGAATGCAAATCACCATTACAATTTCTTTTTTTGAGTTAATTGAAATTCTAGGTTTAAATCAAATTGATATTAAAATTAACCAAAATAATAAAAAGGACCCCAAGAAAGGTAAAAAAGAGCTTCACAACTTCTGGAAATTTCTTTGGATAAGTTTATCTTCCAGAACTGCTTTAATAAATTTCTATGCTCCTGACACAGCATCTTTGGAAGAAAAAAAAAAAAAAATTAGAAGAAATTCAAACAAGTTTTCCCACAAGACAGAGTGCCCTAGGAAACAATATCGATAAATGTATATTTGTTTTTACTTCTTTTTCTAGGCAATAAAATGCCGTTTTGTGTTCTTTATATAAAAATACTGATAATGGAAGTAAGATTTGCCTGGTGAAAACTGTGTGAGATAAGGCAGAACATTCTTCTGTACTGCTAGTTTTTGAGCCACTGTGATGTGCGTTTCACACACAGCTAGTTAAGAATAGTTGAAACTATTGAAGAATATGTTCACCATCTCCTGCTGGTGTAAATTTTCATACAGCTGATGATGCTGTTAGGATGTCAGTTTTCGTCTGTTGAGGGTTTGCACAGTATCCACCTATCTTTCAGTACCATATGAGCAGGCTTCAGGGCTTTTGCAGAGCTTTAGTGAGATTAAATAGAATTCAGTCACAGGAGATTCACTCATTTGGAACAGTAAGACAGGTCACAGTACAAGTATTCTCTCTGGATTTTAATGTGCTGAGCATTTGTCTACCATTACTTAGTTTATCCCTTTGATATTCATCATTTTTATTGTGTTTTCTTTCTTGAAAAAAGTTACATTCATTTTATGACCTTTTGGAAATGTGGCATTAATAATAGTTGAAATGGTGCCACCAAAATATAGTAATGGTTTGATTACTGCTGAAATTCCATTTATTTTTAGTTCCTTTCTTCTAGAACTATTAAAGTCTTATGTGCATAAACTTTGCATAAATGAAAGTTAAGTTGCCAGCAGTGATTGTCATAATGTAGCTATAAATACCATCAGATGTATTCTTGGTTTATTTATATATTTATTTTTTTCAAATAAGCAGCAGTCACTGTTTTCAAAGCAGAGCCCTTAACATTTAGGTGTAAAGAATTCAAATAATTGGGTAAGCAAAGCATATTCTGAAAATATGTTTGACAATAAAGGTTTATAACAGCTTGGTTTGCCTCCCTTCCTACTTATATGTTATTAAGGAAATTATAGAAGTTATTTGTTATCAAGGTGTTATTTTAACACTACTGTTATTGAAACTGTATAGAAGTTCTATAAAGTGTTTTCAATTGTTTTGCAGCCATAATAAATATAAGTTCAAATAAAGTTCCTTTTAAAGACATAATCTTTACTAAATTATTAAGCAGGAATTCTAAGTCTTAGCGCACTGTCTGAACTCTTTTGAATGCTTATAAATAGTGACTTAAAACCACAATAACAAACCCTCAGGTACATTTGGAAAGTTCTACCTATCTTTTCCAAAACAAAAAAAGACCTAAAATCAAACTAATCAATCAGAGGGGTGATGGTCTAGCAGAGGTGGTTTACATAAAAAGCATGGTCAGATAAGGGATGTCCGACCACCTCAAAGAGAAGTCATTACAAAGAGAACTCAGGTCACATTTTAGCAGTTCTGGAACCCCTTCTGTTAAGCATCGGAGGGACCAGTGACAGGGGAACACAACACAAACACACAAATGCGCGCACACACACACACACACACACAAACACGTACATATACATACACACAGACTGATTTTCACTGGAAGGTCCCCAGAGATATTGCAGAATTTGGACCAACAGTGACATAATAAAATCCTGAGATAAAATCTGACTGCATTTTAAGTCCTTGTAAATGCTCTCTTCACTCACAAACTAGAACAAAAACCCAGGTCAAAATGCTGTGAAACCAGAAAATTCAGATGCAGTTCTGTATTTGAACTTTCCTGTCCATGTAACAAACAGTTTTTGAAATCTATCTTTGTATCAATTCATATCAAAGGGTTGATAAGAATTTTATCTTCAAGTCCAGTTGAAAACAATTTTGCTTACAAAAATAGTTCCATTAAAGTAATTTGGATGAATAAAGGCTGCAGCATCAGACTCCTAAAATGTGAACTTTTGGACTGCTAAGCTCAGTGGGAAAGATATAATATTCCTTTGAACACAATATTAACTATTTTCCTTTTTTCTCAATAGTATAATGAAGTTCTTGTATCTGGCATAATGTACCCAGTATTTTAAGCACTCTTTGTGAGTAAAGGGCAGTTGCACTAACTCAGTACAGAGCAGGGATGTTTTACAGGATGTTTCCAGATAGTGGAAAATGGCTCCAGTGCTCCTAATGAGAATGCTATGTTAAAGAGAGAATCAAGAAGATGTAAACACACTTGTTTTCTTCACATGATTCTCACTAGCATTTCCATGCAGGAGCAAACATCCCTATGGTGAATATTTACTTATCTTTCTTTTCCATATGAAATATTAGTCTGCCCTTGGCCTTGGCTTCATCTTGGGGCAGGATTTTGTTAAGCAAAACAAAAAAGATAAGGTAATATTCATCTCTGCTTGGCAACAGCAGCAAAGCTAGCAAAAAAAATGCATTTATCTTTGTCCACATGTCAGTAGCAAGCACAAAGCATATTTATGTTTTTCCTATGTATTTCCTAAGCCCCAGATAAAAAATGTATTTCTTTGTCCCTGAATCTAGCAATGGCGAGGACAAAATTACACAAACCCCAGTGTTGATTGCAGTAGGCAGCAATGAAGGAAATGTTTTCATTAATTTGAAAAAAAATAAAGAGCAAGACCTTTCTTGAAGTTTTGTTTAGACGATCACACAGTATTTAGTTTTTTATTAACCATATCATTCTGCTAACATCCAATATTAATCTCAGGCCTCAGTATTATATAAATGACTTTGAACTCAGCACGCAGTCATGCCTCAAATTTTAAGAAACATATGCAAGCAGCCAAGGGATCTCCAAAAAGTTAACTCAAATTTTATTGTTTGTTTATTTATTATTTCTTCACTGTTCTGTACTCTGTCCTTTCAATGTGGCTTCTGATTGTGCTGCTGGCTGCTTGATGTGACACACTATGACTGATGTAGCCTTTGGACTGTCTGGGTGTATTGTTTCATCATTTTAATCGCAATGCAATATCTAAGCTATTTAAAATGAATGTATATGAAAATGCAAAGCTATGTGGATTGTGTTAGCTAACCTGATCTTGTGACTGAAAGAAGATTCTAGGAAATTTTAATTTTAGCTAAAATAGCATATTTTTTCTGATAGTAACTTTTATTGTAATTGTACTTGTAATCCTTTATTCATCAGTTATATGAAAATCATTATATATTAATTCTAATCCTTTACTTATCTGTAATATAATTGAATGACTTCAAGATAAAATCACCATTCACCCAGTTACACATGGTGGAACTGGGAAACCTGTAGTACTTCTTTTTACTCAAGTTAACTGGAGGTCAAATGAGTCCCTGTCTTAAAGGGTTTTGTGTTTTTACAGGATTGTAAAGAAAGGATACATGATTTCTTGTAACAGTCCTAAAGCGTATGTTCTACAAGTCAAATACACTCTGAGTAGTATTTAGTGGCTTCTTAAGATGTTAGAGGTCTTAGTCCCTCCATACATCTATCACACCTCAGAAGTCACATCTCCCCTCAACTTCCCCAGCACCAGTCTTTCCCAACTAGTCATCATCCTTGAATGGAAAATTAATATATTTTAAAAAACAACAAAACTCTTTATCCAATTACTGGGTCCTCCTTAAAGTCATACCTGTGCAACCTGTTTTCCAGGAGAGGTAATTTCCGGAGATTTGGTTCCTCCAGGGCCACTCTGTCTGTAAAAATCTGAAAACACAGTAGGAGAATCTCTGACAGGGGGATTGTGACCATCTCTGTTCTCAAAACCTACCTCGTGGAAGCAATTTATTACTTAATTAATTTTTCCATAGAAACCAATGGAGAACTTCATGAGACTTCCATGAGACAATCTCTTGAAAGGATAAAAATTGACTAAGAGAGAAAACAAAACCTGGGATAAATAGTAAATTCCTGTATAAGTTAAAGGTCATACTGGGGCTTTGGGGGGTGGTTCTCATGTGTGACGTCTTCATAAATAATTTGGAAATATGAAGAACTTGTATGGGAGTAGAATAAGGAACTTCAGAAAGAGAGATTTTAGAAAGAACCATAGTAAAATTCAACATCAGCAATTTCAAGGTCTAATGTAAATATTTTCTTATAGCTAGATTAGTCCATACTTGTCAGATAAAGTGATCTTATCCCTTTACTCAAAGCACTTTGTGGTATAAAGGTACCATGATCTGAGTACTGGAATCTAGACTGCCTACCCACAAACTCCAAGCTTTGAGTCAGCCAGATGTGTGCAAGCTCCTTTTCGGAAGCCACACAGATATAGTAGTATTGTTCTGTGCCCAAGCTAATATGTCTTGCTAAGCACTGCAACAGCTGCTAGTTTCCAGGGGAAAAGCTGACTTGCGCTGGTGAACTCAGGCTGCTTTTTCAAGAGATAAGAACCATCGGAAGGGGAACTGTCAATCATCTGGATGACCCAAACTGTATTCATGACATCTGCAAGTCTCTTTCAAACCACATAACATCACCTCCCATTGATAAAGATTAACGTCTGGATAAGAATTCAAATGGGAAAACATGGGAAAATTATGACCTTGGGAAGTCAGAAACATTTGGCAATTAATGAATTTAGGACATTTGAGAACTTGTTTTCTCCTACCATCAAACGATTGGGAAGAAATTATTTGCCTGTTAGACATCACAATATAGGCTTGACAGGCTGAAGAACTTGGTATTCTAGTCTCCTGGAGATGCTCTGAGGACGTAGTCTTCAAAGTCAGTCTGAAAAGCCTTATTTGTCATGTCAGATGTAAGGAGTGACTGAGGAACTCAGTGTCATTGATGAAAGACATCTATATTTTCCTCTATGATGCTTTTGAAAGAAAAGTCTCCGACAAGAAACATGAAACTTACTGCTTATGCACATTTTTGTGCTTTGCGCAGTAATTCTGAGTTTCCTTGCAGGTGTACAAAACACCTGTACAGAACAGGCACAGAAAATTTAGTGCTTTCAGGAAGTAACAGACTGACCACACGTGCTATGCCGTTGGTATGCCAGCAGCTCAGCTACTTCAGAGTAGCTCTAACAATATTGACACATTTTGAAAATCACAGACTATTTTATATATTCCTGTAATTCTCCAGGACAAATTTCACAGACACAAAGGCCACAGAAATTTTGATCCACGAAAGCCCTAAATCAAAGGGAGAAGACAGTACATAGTAACTGTCATAATCAGGTCCTAGGTATGGGAAAGTGGTGTGGTTTTTCTTCTTCAGGCTTTAAACCACTATGTATTCCATTAAATATAGATGTGGTCTAGATGAGGTATCATATTTCAGTAAAACTTTCTTTTTTCTTTTTTCTTTTTTCTTTTTTCTTTTTTCTTTTTTCTTTTTTCTTTTTTCTTTTTTCTTTTTTCTTTTTTCTTTTTCCTTTTTTCTTTTTCCTTTTTCCTTTTTTCTTTTTCCTTTTTCCTTTTTCCTTTTTTCTTTTTTCTTTTTCTTTTTTTCTTTTTCCTTTTTAAATTTTTTTCTTTTTTTTTTTCCTTTTCAGGTTGGGAATATTAAGGCTCTGTTTATAGAACTCCCCCCTCTATACTGGAGGGGGAGTACAAGTATTTTGGCTAGAAGGACATTGAAATATCAATTATATCCAGAATTGGAAATATAATGAGAATCAGTTTCTCTTCTGTTCTACCTTACTGCTTCTCTACAGTGTATGAATACTTGTCTGTAATCTTAGAAAAAAAATAAAAGGGGAAAATGATGATTCTGATTATGTTCTACATTACAAATGTTTCAAGATTGTAAAGACTTGATATTTTTTTTGCTTTGGGTTGGAACAAACACTTGAACCTGAGAACTGCTTACATTTCTTGCTGAATGAAGTAAAACAGTGAAAAGGAAGACAAACATAATTTATCCAAAAATTAAAAGAGTATATATTCCAATATTGGAATATTCTGTCCTTATGTTATAGGTTGATATTATAGGCTAATACCTTGCAGCACTTTTATGTAGTATTTTTCTGTTTGGGTTTTTTTTAGTTAATAAGGTTTCTAAGAATATTATTTTATTAGCAAAAATCATACTTACTGAATATTGATAAAGAAAGGTAAAAAACTCTATTGCATCAATATCTTCCTCAATCTATTATTGACATTTTTTTTTTGTTTTCACTAATTTTTGTTAAAACTGATGGATTTCATAAAGACTTCGGGGTGTTTTGGGTTTTTTTTTGCCGTTTTGAGTCTTGATTAATAGAACTGAAAACAGAAATGCTGACACAATGTAATTAACAGTGACAAAACAAAGGAGGTGTAATAATAATAAAGTTACATAATCTACTAAAGTAATGTTACATTCAACTAAGAAACCTAGTAAGACAAGGAGGGTAACACTTCGAGTCTTAGTAGACAAAGCTATGCTTTTCTTTTTTTTTCACTGCATTTTAATTCCTAAAGACAATATCTTTTTTGGTTTCTTATATGAACACCAAAATAAAACAGTATTACTATAAATTTAAGAGGTAAGAAGGAATGTTAAAGATTACTCATAATATTTCCAGTGGATCTGAAATCTTCTGAAACTGATAAACTGAAAATGCTGCCAAGCCTCAAATCAGAAAACACCTTAGTTATTAACAGTTGTTGCATCTAAAGACTGTAGAATCAAATTGGGCAAACAATATGATAATTTGATTCTGAATACAAAATATTTTATTTCCTGGTTAATTAATAGGAGGTCAGTGCTGACTGTCATAAGGGCAAAAAATTTCTTCTTAGGACTCTTGGAATTTTAACAGGACATAATTTTCATAGACGAAAATACTGAACCAGAGCTTATGACCCACATTCTGAGCTTAGATACATGAATGAGGGTCTTATATTGAAGCTGCTTAGAAATCTAAGGACAAATTTGTCTCTCTTTATGTAACTCCAGATGAAATATACTGTAGTTCTGCACATCTTTAAGATTTGTGAGGTTGATTCAGTGCTTTGAATTTCCAGTTTTTCTAAAGGGGTTTTCTTTCTGCTTTTTGCTTTATTTATTATCTGCATCTGCTAGCTGGACCCAGACAGTACAAAGGTAAATTGACTGATTGACAGCTCCTTCAAGAACAAATTAAAGCACCAAGGTAGAACATTATCTAAAAAACCAGTATTAATAAGAATGAAAATGTGATGCCACTCTGAAAACTAAACCTGAAAATACTGTGTTCAGCTTGCTACAGATAAGTGAGTTTCTAGCATAATAGGAAGTGAAAGAAAAATAAATTCAGGCAAGGTGATGAGAAACACTTTTTCAGTTGCCGAATAATAAATGTGAGAAGTCCCCACAGGGCAAAGTTGTGAACGCAGAAAACACTAGGGTCATTCAAGTAATGATTGTATATGTCTTGGGAAAATTATGTATAAGAAAAGGATGAACCTCAGTGGGCTGAATGGCCTTTTTCATTCTCAATATTCATGCATCACAGCTGTCATGCTGAAAGGTACATTAAAAAGAAGAGATTACATTCTGATGGCTGTGAGATCTCTTCATCTGAAACCCAGCTCCGTATGTGTCTAGTTGAAGAGCTTCTGTTATTTGACACCCACTAAGCCCAGTTGCAATTTAGCCCTTCCAAGAGCTTTATTATCAAGCTCATTATTTACTTTTACTAAAATAGAAATAGCAACTGTCCTGGTTTCGGCTGGGATAGAGTAAATTTTCCTCCTAGTAGCTGGTACAGTGCTGTGTTTTGGATTCAGGATGAGAATAATGTTGATAACACACCGATGTTTTAGTTGTTGCTAAGCAGTGCTTACACTAGTCAAGGACTTTTCAGCTTCTCATCCTCTCCAAGCGAGGAGGTAGCATAGCCAGGACAGCTGACCCAAACTGGCCAAAGGGATATCCATACCATATGACATCATGCTCAGTATATAAACTGGGGGGCGTTGGCCGGGGGGCAGAGATTGCTGCTCAGGGACTGGCTGGGTGTCGGTCGGCGGGTGGTGAGCAATTGCA
>NW_008795127.1:3676005-3685114 GCF_000699145.1 Aptenodytes forsteri | reverse complement strand
AAGAGTTGGTACTGCTTTCTCATCACATTCACTAAATAAAATATACTGGCTTGTTTAGTTTCTGCTTTATTAAATGAATTGTTATCTAATAGGCTTAATAGCTCTCTTATGGCAGTATTAAAAATGGAAATAATATCGAGTAATTCTAGAATTAGCACTGGGAAGTGGTACTTCAATGTTGCTTTCTGTTATATCAGTCACTATAGTAATAAAACAAATCCTGAACTGTATTTATTTTCTCTATTGTTCCCATATGATATTTACTATCCTTAATGGCTTAGACCTTCCACCAATAATATATGTCCTCAGACTCTTTCTAACTTTTCCGTGAGTGCTATTGATTTCTGTAGTCTTCTTTAGGATTGCAGAATTTTATTTTCTCTATTTTCTGTAATATTTACCAAATGCCACACTTTTTTAAATTCAGGATTGAATCTTAGCTACTTAACAAGACTATGCTTTGAAAAGAAGAAAAATATAAGGCAAAGTTTATTGTGGGGTGATTTTCTTAACTTCTACCATTTCAAATGTAGATATCTTATCTGCCTACCTGCCTGGGCCAGGATTGATCATATTTCAGGGCATCAGATAGGCTTACTATCTTTCTGCACCACATTGCTACTGCTATGCATTGTTCATATGTGTGCAGTCTTGTTTACAGGCTTGTCTTCTGTGTCCCCAGAGGTGTCTGAAGTGTTAGATGACAAAATTTGAGGTCACACTTTATTGAACAAATCTCCATTAATTACCTCCAGTAGACCACTTGCATCAGCAGCCGTCAACGGTCTAACGAGCTAAGTTGTATTGAAAGGTCCCACGCAAATGCAAAGGAGAAAAGTTGGGGCTAATTTGTTATCTTTACTAATTAAAAGTGATTGTTTTTCCTTAGTCTCAAATAAAACCAATATCTTAATACAAAGATATTCTACTTTAACTAAGCTCTGGGATTAGCAAGAATAGTTTCTATCAGTTTCCACAATAGCATTTTAAATTAAACTTGATGGAAGAACAATACAGAATTCTTTTATCTAACCAAACCTGTTAGGCAGGGAGTTGAAGTGTGTGAATGAATACTAACACTAGTACAGAAATGGTAGGACTTGAAGAGTGACAGTATTATGCAAATTATATTTTAAAAACCCCTATATTTTTTATTTGGTGAGTACCATGTTCAAATGAAGTTAGTCCTGGGCATTTGTATTGGGTCTGGATGGGATGGAGTTAACTTTCCCCACAGCAGCCCTTATAGTGTTGTGCTTTGTATTTGTAGCGAGAAATTGTTGATAACACCAATGTTTTGGATACTGTTGAGCAGTGCTCACACAGCATCAAGGCTGTGTCTCCAACCCCCCTCCTCCCCCAAAGGCCAGCAGGCTGGGTCTGGGCAAGAGGTTGGGATGGGACATAGCTAGGACAGCTGACCCAAACTGGCCAAAGGGATATTCCATACCATATGACGTCATGTTCAGTATATAAACTGGGGGGAGATGGCCAGGGGGCAGTGATCGCTGCTTGGGGACTGGCCAGGTATCCGTCGGCAGGTGGTGAGTGGTTGCATCACTTGTTTTTCCTGTTTTTTTTCCCTGTCTTTCTGTTGTTGTTTTCCTTTTCATTAAATTTATTATTATTATTATTGTTGTTGTTGTTGGTATTTTATTTTATTTTATTTTATTTTATTTTATTTTATTTTATTTTATTTATTTTATCATTTCAATTCTTAAACTGTTCTTATCTCAACCCATGAGTTTTCTTACTTTTGCTCTTCCGATTCTCTCCCCCATCCCACCAGGGGGGTGGGGAGAAGGTGAGCAAGCAGCTGTGTGGTGTTTTGTTGCCGACAGGGGTTAAACCACGGCATTGCACAAGTGATTCTGGTATAAGTGCAGACCACGTATCTTTAGGACAAAACTGTGACATTCCGTCACCAGTTCTGAAGGGGTGTAGGCAGGAGGAAAGCAACATTTATAAAGCAGGCATGATTTGCATGATTTGCTTGCCTGAACAAAGTGGTGAAAAGACCATACTGAAAGCCCTTATGTGATTAGCACTGTTACAGGCACACAAAGAACTTTCCACCTTACATCCTATGATTTACAAAATATTAGCTTTTAATCCTAAGCCAGGATCTCAAATGCAGTAGTAGCAAGAGGTTATATGACCCATCTAAGAACTTAGAAATCCTTGTGCACTTTAAGGTGTGCTTTATTGAAACTACTCTGACTAAGGAATGTGGAAGAACAGTAGAGTTGCCATTACCTCTCTGAAAGTACATTTTTTGCAGATGCCTTTCTGTTAGGAATTGTTGCTTTACTGGAATTGAGATGGTTTGAAAATTGAGGTCAGGTTCATTCAAACTAAACCCAGAAATTTAAAACAAGCCAAAAATCTCTGCTCTGCCAAAGTTTCAAAAATGTTTAAATATTTAGTGTTGATGTTTTTCAGCAATAGCTCTTTAGATTTTTCAGGTTTGAAACTGTTATCTACTTGAAATGTATTTATTTTCCACACCACTGAGAATGTTATAGAATTGTTATATTATCCCATTAAAATGACAAAATTGATATGTGATAGTTCATTGAAATGAAAAGATTTCAAAAATTCATGGAGCTTTTACCAGTTGTCCTATTTCTGTCCCAAAGGATGATTTCTGTTCTCCATATTTAATTTCTGCTGGGTTTGGAAAAAAATTTTGGTTCTCTTCAATAAAAATTAAAGAGAAATTGTAATTTTGATTCATTTGTGTTTGTGCTAAGAAGCAGCTGATTTGGAGAGTGTATGATTTGTGGGGAAAGGAAGGCAAATCTAGATGAAATTTTGATTACCATAAATATATATGCTATTTGAAGTATTGGCATATCTTATTTCCTTATATTAATAATGTACAAAACTCAAAGTATTTGACCTTATATATATGTATATTAGTATGTGATCATTTTCCCTATGAGGTGCTAAGAAGCAGCTGATTTGGAGAGTGTATGATTTGTGGGGAAAGGAAGGCAAATCTAGATGAAATTTTGATTACCATAAATATATATGCTATTTGAAGTATTGGCATATCTTATTTCGTTATATTAATAATGTACAAAACTCAAAGTATTTGACCTTATATATATGTATATTAGTATGTGATCATTTTCCCTATGAGAAATAATAACATTTAAGGAAATAACGCTTCTTGTTTCTGTTTTGCTTGCTTTTCATACCTGTGACATAGCTATAATAATAGCTACGCCATATTGTCTCTGAAAACTACTTCAGTGGTAAATATTGTGACCATTTGGCAATGTGACACATACAAATGTAGGTAGGTGAATAGCAAAATGCAGTGTTTGTGAACACTTGTTCAAAAATCTAATGGTTGTGCTGATCAGACATGTATGTGTCCATCTTCATTTGCTTTGAGAATACTCACAGGTTTATGTGTACTCAAATGTTTAGGAAACTGCTGTTTTTCATAGGTACATGCATATTCATATGCCAGCTGGCTGTGCAGAAATGACAGTATTTGTTGTATTTACTAAGAGTTTTCCTGTTTAGAAAAGACTGGCTTATTGACTGGCAACATGAAAAGAGGTGAGAATCTCAGTAACTAGTCAGAAGTGACAACATAAGATATTCAAACAATGGTGAATGGTGGGTAAGGACCATTCCAGACAGTTTATACATGGATACAGCTAGCGTGCTAATTGAATATTTGAATAACAGGGTTGACTTTAATTAACTATGATATTCAATAGCGCTATGCCTGGCAAAGGTGGAATCAAGATGGTTTCTGGAGGATGCTTCTTTATCTTTTTGTTGGTTTTAGGCTTTCTACTATAGTCCAATATGCTTTCAGGTTTTGGGGGGTGGTGGTGATGGTGGGTTTTTTTCATTTTCTTTTTTGATTAGAGAATATATTGACAATAAAAACAAGTGAGCTGTAATAAATTATTTCATACTTGTCTTTGATCCAGGTCTGTTTTTCACTAGTATGCCATGATTAACAGAGCTAGTTGGAATACTAGTAAGCAGTAACTTGTCTGAAATACATTCTTTTTCAGGAAGTTTTCATTGAGAAGTTTCTCAGACACAAGAGAAATTATCTCAGAAAGAGATGGTACCTGAAAACTATTCTACAACCTAATGGCTGTAGCATTCAATCTATGTGTAAGATAATAGACTTACTCTGGAAAAAAAACCAAAACCAAAAACACTTGTTCTAAAAAGACCAGACTTTTATAAGATACGAAGCCACAATGAAGGGTTTTTGTGTTTACAGGTTGAGAAAAAGATTTTGTTTATTTTTATTTTAAATATAGAACACATAATTGTCCTTTCAATGTCCTGGTTGTTTGTGAGATTGCTTAGAAAACATTTATAAGAACATTAAGGAAATAGTCTGGAAATGCTGATATTTCAGTCTCATCATATATATTTCATAGCACTTTGAAATATAACTGGCTACCATAAGTTTTGCTTGCAAATGGTATGAAAAGCTGTTTGCATCTGATTTAATCTGTCTGAATCAGACTAGTTGGAACAGGTTTTCAGCATTTTTAAATCCCTCCTTTAATTTAGCTATGCAAACTGGGACCTCTGACAACTGTATAATGGTTTATTTGGTATGATCTGTGTAATGGATGTTTTCTGTATAACACTCCTATGTTAATATGTTTTTGTTTCAAGTTTTAGGAGGTTATTTTTTGACTTGGTTGAGCAGCTAGAATGCTTCCTCAGCTAATGATATATGGTCTGCTATATTTGTTTTTTAAATTGGATTCAGATTTTAGGCTTGGTTAAGTTGCCTAGACTCTAGAGTAAACAGTTTTCTCATACAAGTCAAAATCAGCTAACTTTATGTGTCTTTTTGTGGTTTTAAGAAAAGGCAAAAATATTTAGCTCATCTGCAAAATATATATATTATATACTTAGTAATATGTAGTATCCCTTCATGTGCATATTTTGGATAAATATTTAGATCACATCCTAGCCCTTTTGAAAAATTGTTTATCTTGTAGCCTATGACTTGTTTACATCAACATTAAACATATTTAGAAGAAGGATTGTAGGAGAGTAATTTTACTTACTGGCTAGTAAAGAGTTAATATAGTTTGACTTGATCTTGATTAGAGCTTCTTTGCTATATCCGCAGTAGGTGCTAAACCTAGATGACTCTTTCATGACCTCATAGTATCATTTATTGCATACATTTATCTGACAAGCCGCTACTCCATCTAGTTATGTTCACCATAGACATTGATGATATATAGCCCTTAGTAGTCCCAAAATTACAAAACTTCTTTCTTTTCTCTCAGTGCTGTACAGGCTTTCTTTCAGTCCCTAGTCCTGACATGCTGTCTTGGATAATCTACAAACAACCCTCTTCACCTTTACCTACACTTAATCTATAGTGTTAAAGCTTCAAGTCTGGCTAAACTTTGTCCTTGTTACTTTATATGCATTTCAGAATATTTGGGATATAATTGGCCTACCAGAAAGGAAAAAAAAAAAAAAAAAAAAGCCCGTATTCTCATGAATGAGACATTTGTTGCCTGTTTTCCAGAACAATTTTTCACATCCAAAAGACATGCATAGCTCAAGCAAACTCTGAAAAATTTCACCTATAAGCATTGATATTTAAACAAACTAGCTCAAGTAAATGATTGATTTGATATTCAACCAACTCTCATTGTTTCAGTGTTGAGATAGAACATATATTGCCCCACCTTGGATCCGCGATGAAAGATGCTGGTGACATAACCTCAGGTGAGATCATATAGCCCTAGTCAGGAGAACAGAGGTTTACTATCTGTGTAGAAGCTCAAAGCTAAGGTAGCTGCCTTGGAAGATGTATTTCACAAAGTCAGACAAAAACAACTGGAAAAAAATGCAGCTTACAGAACATCTACTGAATATTATTTATGCAGTCTGAAGTCCTTGAGGTTTACTACAAGTTTTGTCCAGCTGTGTAAAATAGCATTCAGCACCAACCAATGCTATTTAAGTTATAAACACATTAGTGGGCTTGTTAATAATAGTTGTAACCAGACATATCTATGGCACTGAAAAATAATAATAATTTTAAGGCTGTCATCAACTCAATTTTTAGCAAAGTAGTTGGATTACAGGTAATTGTCAGGTGTTTTGAGAAAATAAATGTACTTTTTAAAGTCCAGTTTTCTCACTCTGCTGCAATATATGCTCCATGTAGCCTGTAGGCACAAGAGCTTCATTGTTCTACAGAAAACTGGCTTGCCATTCTCTCTTTTTCATGCTGAATGAAAGTAATTGACCATATTTAATGTAGCTTTTGGCCACAAATGTCGGCATAAATGTCTTTCACTTTTGCACTACAGGACTGTAACACACTTCAGCTACTAGGACCCACTGAAGAAAACAAATTTAGTTATTGTGAAAAGAACAACAAAATTCTGTGTAGGACAGAAAGGCTGTAGGACAACAAAAGCTGTGAGGACTGGCTTGTTCTGTGGAACACAGTTTCTCTTCAAAGTTCATGGTAGATTTATACTTGTTGTCACTTACTAGTATTTTCCTGCTATACATTTCTCAAGAACATTTTTCCTTTAAGAGAAATGGGCAGTATCATCTAAGAACAGTCTTTGTTTTTAGAGACATTTAGTAACAGTTTATTAAAACTTCATTGTTGAACCTTCCTGGACTTCAGCCATGTCACTTATGTGGTGATTATTGTTATATTTCAGGGTTTTGTTTTTTTTTTTTGTGAGCAATTCTTACAACTTGCCATTTTTCTGGATCAAATTGCTCTACTCATCTTCCTAAAGGTCTCAGGTTTTGTAATTTGATTTATATGGTAACCTTGAAACAAGGAGAGATATTAATAGACCATTCTATTTTAATGAATATCTTGTCAGGTACTGGTTGACTACTTCAGTGGCCAGAAACTCTCTTCCTCCAGGCACTGATTAGAAGGGCAAGGCTTCAGGCTCTCAGTCATGTCTGTGTTTTGTCTCATTTAATATTCAACAGCTGGCAGGAATAGCGTTGGTTTGAAGGACTCATTTGATTAGTAATGACTTTGATATTTCTATACCTCTCTTAAACTTGTTTTTAACTTTTTACATTCAAGCAGGAAGACCTGGTGTGGCTTGGACATACTGAAACTGGCTGAATGCATGCTGCCTCACAGCTCTGTGGGTCAGAAATTGCTGAGGAGCTCTGTGCGTGTAGGCACAGGAAGAACTTACCCAGGTCCTTCAAGGGCAGATGTCTCCTTATCTGCTTGATACTTCCTGAAATATGTTTGCTTTCTTTTCTTCAATCTTTTCATTTATTATGTCTTTCTCCTGGTGGCTTGGCTCCCAGAAGAGAGGTGCAGGTTGTGACTGGCATCTGCGTACAGGGCAGTGCTTACGCCACCTCCTGTTTGTCATGAACCAAAAGTCCCCACAAACTCTTTGGGCTAACACACTGGCCTAAAAAGTCCAGTACCTCTACCTTCACTGCAGCTCACCCTCTGTGAATCACAAGGCAGACTCACAGTGTGTAGCCTCATGTTGCATACCTGCAGCAGCTCTGGAGAGCATCTCCCTAAAGCTTAATCATTCCCTGAGCACCCCTCCCCTCAAGAAATGCAGTGAGACTTCAAGTCACTTACAAAAACAGATTTTGGCTGAGTGTCATCAGTAATCATGGATTCATTTTCCTTAATTTTATGATTTCCCATCACCGTTCTGTTTTTTTGGTGATGGGTTTTGGGGGGGGTGCTGGCGGGGGGGGGTGCCCTGCAAGAGCTAAGGATTACAGTGCTTGTAATCCCCTGCTTTGGAAGGTAGTGGTAGAACTCTTGTTGACTGCAGCATCTGAGCATTTCAGAAAATAGTAACCAAATATGAATTGGAATGATTTCTAGTTTTCAATCTTGTTCTTGCTGGAAATCATTGTAAAAAAACCAAACCAAAACATCAGTATTGCTTACCTGCACTTACAGGTTCATTCTTGACCTTGTGGCTGTTGGTGTATGAAATGTTCCTGAGCCCCTTTTTGACAATGGTAATTTGTTTGCTTCTCTTTCTGTATCATTTGAGTATCTGATTTTTAGTCAATGATACTGTTTCCATGGCCATCTGTCTGGCAGATTCGGTCTGAAAAGAAAATTGAAATTATTTGCATGTTGCACGTAATTCTCTGTAATGTCTGCTCTTTTTTCCAAAACATTCTGAAAATATAAACTACATACATGAATAAATTATTAAATGCATAGATAATGAATATAGAGAGTTGTCACTGAAATAAACAGGAAATTTCACTCCTGCGATCAGAGAAGTGAGCTGAGTTTTAGTATTCTGGAACTTGGTCCCTATTGACCAATTGAGCTTACTCAGCAGGTTTTCATAAGCTACTTTTATAATGTCATACACAGTTAAGTGATCCTTGTCTTTTATTATTATTATTATCATCATCATTATTATTACTATTTTATTGTGAGTCCACCCTAACAGATTTCATATACCCATACCTAGAATTAGTATTAGTTGGAGTTCTAATTTGTTTTAAAGCAGACATTAAGTTCAGAAAAATATACATTGGATGACAGTCGTGGCAGTGGTAGAAGTTCTTGAATTGCACAGAAATGAATTCTGAAATGGAGGAGCTGGATTTAATAAAATGACCATTGCTTGGGAAGTAAGCAGTTGTTATTTATAAAGATATTTCTCTGAGCTGAAGCTTTTTTCCAGATAATCTCAAGAAATTTGGAAAAGAGCTTTCGCTCTGTGCGATATGAGTTTCTCATCAGAGCCAAGAGCGAGAAAGAGGTGGAACAGTTTCAGTGCAGCACAGATATCTGACACATACAGTCACACAATACTCTTCTTACTAGATTCTATGGTCGACCCAGTATACCTAAATCCTAGCTATATCTGAGTGATAGTGCTCAGCCATTAGTTGTATATAACTTTTTTGTGTTTGATATTGTATATTACATCATACACTGTAATAGCCAACCAAACTCACAAGTAGTCTATGGGGCCAGATGGGATCCACCCGAGAGTGCTGAGGCAGCTGGCGGAGGAGCTCGCCAAGCCGCTCTCCATCATTTATCAGCAGGCCTGGGTAACGGGGGAGGTCCCCGGCGGCTGGAGGCTTG
>NW_008795127.1:3616261-3674759 GCF_000699145.1 Aptenodytes forsteri | reverse complement strand
ATGATTCTATGATTCTATGATTCTATGAAATCACCAAAAACCTGTAGAGCAATTCTGGGGAAAACTTCTGAAATTTCTGTGATTTGTTCAATTTCTAGTCTTTATTGCTATTTGACATTTTCACAAAGAAAGGATTAAAAGACAGGAATAAAAATAATTCTTTACAACAAAAATAATGCTTTTTTTCTAATTTAATGTCTGGATGTGCCTTTCAAAGTCCTGTATTTCTCTTCAGACAGTTTTGTTTTGACATTTCATTAACTGATATGCTTTTGGTGTTGTTTGGATTCTGTCTCCTATTCAGAAAGTTCAACTAGGTGTGTCTGATGTACTAATTTATATGGGCTATAAAGCTAGTCTTATGCAGTCAACATGTATTAGTAGATTTACCTTCAATATGAGTTTGTGTTCCTTTCGTATAGAGGAAAAAAAATTACATATTTCTGTTAATCATAGATTTAAGACCAAGACCCCTTTGGTTAGAAATACCCCTTAAAGGACTTGTTTTGAATAAGATTGGCCTGCTGTCAAGTATAAGATTATCATGGCTGTACACATTTGTGTTTTGACCTACTTTTTATTTTAGAGACTAGGAGTACAAAATGTTAGAATTAACAAGCAAAAATTTAATGTTTTTCCTACCAGCCCTTCTACTTTGAGCTTTGACTTTGCCTTTCTACCTGTATGGACTATGGTTTGATATCAAGTTGTTTTTAGCATCTATAATTCCACATAGTATAGAAAATACGTATGGAAAATAAAAAGCGGTCTATCTTGCTATTGAACTCTGTTAACGGACCTTATTAAAAGCGTCATCAAATCTAGTGTAAAATCTAAGATGTTCTCTCTCTCTCTTTGTATATCTATCTATCTATAGTTCCAAATAAGTAAAACCAGAGGGACATAGTGATGAATTCATCCAAGCTGGCAGTAATAAGTGATCTGGGAGCACAGGGAGATTGTTAAATATACTTTGGGAGATACTGTGCTGAAGGAGAATAAGAAAGGTTAGGAAAAGGGGAAGCTGGGGATAGACTATTTTACAACCAAGCACTATGGAAATAACAAATAAGTGATGGCCATCACGTTGATAGTTCTGTGGGGTTTTTTAGGTATATATATTGTGGTGTTCTCACAGAGTCAGACAAAATAGGGTATGGTTCTGTAAAGGAGCCTTTGAGCAAAACTGCAATGAAATCTATAAACAGTAATAAAACAGTAAACTACCAAGGCACAGGCTGAGATCAACATTGCTCAGTTCTTTTGTTAGTCTGTCATGAATTTCAATATCCCGCTGAATGTGGTTGTTTCTTAGCTGGGGATTGAAGTTTACACGTACTACCAAAATAATGCAGAACTGAGTCAGTGAGCATTTACACCCTATTTCCACCCAAGTGTACCTTGATAACACAACTGAGACTGAAGAAAAGAGTACTACAGACTGGCTCTCTTCTGGGGTTCCTGATTGTTTATCCAGACTCACATTAAAAAGAAGCTTTTCTGAAGAAGAATATCCAGAGGTCCTATGGCAGAGGAAACTTGGTCTAGAGCCAGATGCTTTCTCTCTTTCCTTCTCTGGACAGAAAGAATGAAACGCAGGGTCTGAAGCATGTATGAAATGAGGAAAGAACATTGATTTTTCTAGTTTGATATTTCATCCCTGTGATCTAGCAGAAAAACAGTGCTCCAGAGACAGGATTGTTTTTGCAGATGAGCAGGGATTGGAGTTAAAAAACGGCCATTCGCTGATTACAATAATTGAGCTCTTTACCACTCAGTCAGACCTGATTTTTTCAGGTGGGGGGGTCACTTCTCTGAATGGATCAATCTGTCTCCCATAGGTCACAGCCATCCAGGATTCTGCAGTGACTTTCTGCAAGGGTGGAGATGAACAATCACTGGAGCATCTCTCAGAATTCAGAGACTGCCTATCTTTTGAATATAGCCCTTTTGGAAGGGGTGTTACTCTTTTGGTTATCTGAATCCCACATTTTGTTGTTGAAAATCGTAAATGTTCAAAAATTGATAGATCATAAAACAAATCAATTGATTACTTTGTAGTTCATTCCATGCAATAGGAACCTTCACTACACACCGTGATCTCTTCTGTTTACATCCCAACTGAATGTGTGGACAGCAGTATATAATTCAAAGAAAACCAGACAGGTAGAGAATCCTAAGTTTTAGTTTTCCATATGAAGATACTGGTGATGGTTCAGCTTTTAGTTACTTAAACTTTTCCTTGCTTTTCTAAGCTAGAGTTCTTACCTCTTCTTGAATCTTAGTGAATTAGAGAAGGAGCAATCTAGGGTACATATCTGTTCTTATTTATGTTAATATTGTTTTAAAAGGACTTCCACATGTTGAATACAGCCAACAAATTGACAATAACTAGATTTTTGTAAATCAGAGTACCTCCATTTTAGTCATTACAGTAGCATTGACTTTCACCAGCTGTTACAACATGGTCTTAAACATCATTCAAGATACATTATAATATGTAATTTTACTATGATCTGTACCAGCAGTGTGTAAAGGATTCCTTAGGGAAGATTTGCCTAGGTGTCTCATACATAGGCACACAACATTCACATATACATGTACAAAAGCACTTATGTGAACAATAAATCAAGTCTTAAGGCTAGAGTGAATCAGCTGAATTTTTGAGGAACCCAGAACATATGCATTTACAGAAGTCTACTCACAAATATTGCATGCATGCAAACTAGAAGTTATTTAAACAAATCTGATCCAGCAGTGTTAATGGAAGGTATCATAAATAAACTATGCGAGGTACTGACATGATGTGTCCCAGTGGCTGATGGTGCCAGTATCTACAGGGGGCTCGTATGCATATTGGATGATGTTTTTCATGTCTGCTCACACATCTGTAGAATCGCTTCAAGTGATCTGTCAGGTAACGAGCTATGTCTCTAAGGACAGCTGCAAAGTGTCTAATAAGAGCAAGTGTAGAAGGTTTTACTCAGGTAAATGCTCACTTTTCCTTCAACAGAAGTTCTTATCTAAGTAAAGTCTGAAGGATTTGCCTAAAAAAATTGGCAGACATATACCAGAAATATGACTGAGACATCGCATGTCATTTTGGTGATACATAATGAATAAAAAAGACAGGAAAAGAACAGTATGAATAAATTTAATCTTCTGTGCATGGCTCTGAGTTCCTAACTCCAATGATATATTTGCAATTCCTGCTAGGTTGATGCATTGCTATTGTATTATTTTTGTTAAAAATGTGTAGTTTATAATGCTGTTACTGATATCTCCCTTTTTGCATTCAGCAAAAGGGATATGCTTGCTTAGAGCTTCACTGGCATTGGGCACATTATGTTAGTTGCTTGGGAAGTTTTTCATGGACCCATAACGCTTTATCAGCACGAAAGGAAGCACAGCGAATCAAAAGATTTTACACAGAGCAATAGAAAACAAGACTTGCACTGTAGAATATTCATGAAAGGCTCGCAGTAGAGCTGAGAGGTATCTGAAGATAGCAGATATTGTGATAGCATACACATTTCTCAGTCTTTAAAATTGTATAAGCCCTCAGGTACAATTATTCATAGCCTTGCACAGTCTCATTCAGTAATCTTGAAGTATTAAACACTTGTTTATAAAAGACAGAACTCACTGGGCTTCATTGATTGTTCTTATGATGCCTTGAAGATAGTGCTAACCATTTAGATTAGTAATACTTGGAGCTCTGTACAAGACAGCTGCATATTTTCTGTGACACACAGCTGTAGGAAACAAAACATCATTGATGAAAACAAGTTAGAAGAACAAAGAGTTTATTGTAGCCCACACGATGGCTTCAGCTTTGACTCACCAGTCTCTGAGACACAGGAGAAGAATTTTATGAGCTTGTGCACAGCCAAAGTGCAATGGTGCAAATTGGTGTGGGAGTCTTTTATGTGTCTTATTTCATTGACATCTAAAGTAAGTAAGAAATGAAAAAAGAGAGGAAAGGGTTATAGTAAAATGCACATGTTAATATTCACTTACTAAATCCTGCTTAAAGTCTTGTAATCTCATAGCTAATTTAATCCAATTGCCTTTTAGCTATGGTGTCTTGCTCCAACTTTCAAAATATAATGACTTTTTAATATAACTTGCACTGTTCTGTATCCAAAGTTGGATTTAGTCATGCAATTTATTCAATCAGAACCAACATATTTTGTAATTAAGCCTCACACCTGCACAATCTCTACATTAAAGTATTAATAAGTCTAGCTTAAGCCTAGAGGAAAAGGAATTTTAGAGAAGATGCAACCCTAAATTGCAAATGTATTGTGTAAAGCATAGTATAGATATGCCATACCACTATCCTCCATTATTTAGGTATTCTATCATAGGCTGGGAGAAAAATCTGGGTTTTTTTCTTCATATGGTGTTCTATTATCAGAGACAAAACTAAAGACTAAAGGTTGAAATTAAACTTGTGGAAAATTAGTGTACATGTATCATTTAATATATATAGAAAACTGACATTAAAAAATGGATGAGACTGAAGAACACATTATAAAAACATGAAATTAAGCAAAGCAGCAAATGTCACTATGTCACTGATTATTAAATCAGTAACTAATATGCACATTCTAAACCCAAGATTTTTGTATAATTAATGGCATTTTTTGATACTGACACTGTTTATAGCAAAAAAAAATGGAAGGAGTTTGTGGATATTGAGAGATTTAAGGGCGAGAATTTACTCTTAAAATATCAAGTGTGAGCTGCCAAACAATGGAGTTTGGAGATCACAAGGAACCTCATGCTATCTCAACATTGTAGCATTTTGTGTAACATCATGGTTAATACCTTGAAAGGTAAGATGGTGATAAAACAATGACTAATGAGGTAAAGATTTAGTGTCTAATTTTTCCAATAGCCAGCAGTGCCAAGTCATACCATTTTTTTTTTTTACTTAAATTCTACTCAATCTATTTATTAAAATTGAGTATTTCTCAAACCTACATATTGAAGAATGGGGTTGATAGGGAGCATGAAAGGTTTTCTAGTCCATCCCTGTACTTCAGGTCATTTGACAGACATTTGCCTAACTGCTCTGGTATTTCTGCAATGACAGAAAATCTGTAACTTTCCTGGGCAATTTATTCCTATTGGTTCACTATGCTTACAATCAAGACTTTTCTCCCAAATATTTACGTGAAATCTCACTTGCTTGTGTTTAGGTCTATAACTTCTTGTTAGGTTGATTTTAGGCACAGAAACCAGACTGTTCCTTTTACTTTCGCAAAAAAATTTATGTATCTGAAGGCTGTTATGGCATCACTCCCTTCCTCCTTCCCTGTTTTTTCTTCAGGCTAAACAACTCCAATTATTTCAGTCTTTCCTTTTAAATCATGTCTTATCCCTGATCACTTCTTGCATTTTCATTTTCTTTGCACTTTCTTGAAACATAGTGACCAAATGCAGGTATTTGCATCAAATAAGGACACCCCAATGCTGAACAGAAACATCATTTGTGTATTTTGAAGAGTATCCTTCTCTTTAAACATCTCACTACCGTATTTGTTTTTTTTTTTTTTACAAACAAGTTTCATTGTTGACTTGTTTGGGTTTTGATCTGGATGTTCCTTGCATCCTCCTCTTTCTTCTCTGAAGAGATGCTACTTAGCTTCTTGTTTCTTAGTCCAGATTATTTCCTCCTGGAATCACTCCAGACCTCAGAATGGATGTAGGCACCCCCCACAAATAAGGTAAAACCTCCTCCATTCTTTTTGCAGCTTGCCCTTACAAATATATCCTTTTATGCTAATATTATAGTCAGATTAGGTATCCCACAAAGTCTCTGTTTACACTTAAGTTATAACTGTTGAGACCAATGGAACAAAAAAAAAAAAATCACTAGCAATGACTAGTTTAATAAGGATCTGAATTTACAGCCCTTATTTATCCTGGATAGTAGCTACAGAAGAGATTTCAATCAGCATAAATATGATGATGTCCTATGAAACTGATGTCTCATTCTGCTCCTTTCTGAAAATATGTTTGAAGTCTACTGTTCATGTGTATATGCTAACTTAAAATAATCCTCTCACGCACACGTGTAAATGCACATGTACACTGTATATCAGGACTCTCTGTAGGTGTTGGTTACAGTTTTAATTTAAAGATAATTATTTCTCCAGAGGTGCTTCCCCACTGAAATTTGTTATGCATAAAAGAGGTTTTATGTCTTAAAACCTTAAAATTAATTCAGCATTTTTGTATGTAGAAAAAAATTTGTCTAAGTAAGGAGGACTTGAGTATCTAGGGTGGGAGAAACCTGAATTTATTTATCTACATAGTTCAAAGGTTCAATAGATTGCACAAAGTCAGGCCTCCAGCACTTTTTGAGATGCTCTAGGGTATCACACCTAACTACCAACTACTGGTAAAGAAGAGCACAAGTTTCTTAACAAGATTTATTAAATCTGCCTGTCCTATAAATATATTTCAGATAGTCTAGAATATCTGAAATAGCAGCAGCCATCCATTTTTGAGCAAACCTAGTTCTCAGCATCTGTGCTTATTTACCTCATCTTATTTAAATCTCATTATTCTCAGTGAGGTCTTGATCCAGTTGGCTTATAACTAAACATCCCATGACATTTGAGATGCACTAGGGTATTAACACCTCTACACAGAGCTGTCAGATATGACATGACATCAAACCTATGTCATAAACACAAGAACTGGAATTGTCTAGGGCATCTCAAATGGCACTAGACACCTCTGTTCAAGCAACCAGTTGAGTCCTGGTTATATAGCTAATTACAGTCACTGAAGTCTCCAGAGCTACTCAGCCAGCAAAGGCTAAATTCAGTTGTCTGAATTCACTACATGAGTGGTGTAGTGTCGCTTTGAGAACCCTAATATCTTCAGGACTTCTACAGGATGTATGGGAACCCTTATAGACTGGCAGGTGGAGGCCAAGATACATCCAAGCATCTCAGGTAACCATAAGCACATAAGAGATGTCCTACATGATCACACCAAAAGTCCGTCTAGCTCTGTATTCTCTCTGATATTGGTAATAGCTGTTATTTAGCAAAAGTTTATGAACCAGGTGACTTTCTGTGATCCAGCATGTACAGTGTCCCTGTAGGTCCCACCCATGAACCTCTGTTTCTCTTTGCTGTTGTCTTAGTTTGGACACTCTCACCTCTTTTTTACAGTGCCAGGAGCTCCCTGAATCATATGCAACCATGCAAAACCTGTTCCCTAGGTAAACAATCTTGTGGTGCAGTAGGACTTTATGTAATTCTCTGTGTGATAAACTGAGTGTCCTCCATTGTTGCTACATCCTAGCATTGCCTACATCCTAAGCTTAAAAGTCATTAGGTTTTGGAAGTTAACAATACTATAGAGTTTCCTTGGATTAACTGTTCCTTAGGAGAGGAAGTGTCTCCTTTTATCCTACTCCACCCTTAGTAAGCAAGTTAGCAATAGGTGAGATATAATAGGTGAGCAGGCTGACCTGAGATTCATTGCATTTCCATCAACGTAAACTCCCTGCATCTGATGCAGATTGTCCTCACTGATGTTAACTGTTCATGGGATGACAGAAGATGCATGTCATTAGAGAACTGAACTGTATTGTGGAAGTTGAAATGTATTTGAGGGTGAGTTGAATCACTCTGCAAGCTCCACTGATGGAGTGAATAGTTCTAGGACAATGATATATTAAATAGTTCTGTGATGACTATAGGGAGAGTTCAGCGAAAATACAGCCAGCTATGTATGAGACACCAGGTCTCTTAATTTGAAGCAGTCACACCCACAGCTACATCCTTCTTTGTGGGCCAGAAAAAGACAAATGCAAAGAGCAAAGATGAATTTGTAAGAGAATAAGGTTGCAGAGAGTTTTGAGATCTTTTGCCTGAGAGTGACAGAGCAAATTTATTTTGTGTGTGAACCTTCTTTACTCCTGAAGCCTAGTAGAAAAGATGATGCAACAACAACAAAAATTTACCAGCTAAACAGATAAGTAAGTTAATATAGCTATTTCAATAGGAAGGAAGAGATATTCAAACATAGAGAAATCAACAGGATTTGGAATTTTTGACATTCTTAAATCGAGGAAATCTTGGCAGAGAAGGGAAGAAAGACTGAGGGAACTGAAGGCGTTCCCCAACAGGCTGACACTAGTCCAAGAGGTCGCTGTTGTAAACTAGTTTGCCTGAACTGACCATTTGCTCACAGATTAAGAAACTTAATGTGTTGCCATTAATAAGATGAATTTTGAATATTTATACTGCCAAAATGGTTATACTTTCTAAATAATTCTTTTTCTAGCTATTGTTTTTAGACAACATTCTCCTGCCTGTTGGGCAAGGGGTTGCAGAAAGGCCAAATCTCAAAAATCCTTCTTAACTGAGTATTCTCTCACTGCCTCACCATCCAGTATAAGTCATTATGCACAGGAACTGCTGATTCTTAACCACGAGCTCTGCACATCAGTGCAAACTTCCTTTTTTTCATCTCCACATGCTGCTTTACACACCAGGAATGGGATTTTTTTATAATAGACAAATAATTCATGTAATGGTGTGGGAAATACTTGTAAATGCAGTCAACCAGTTAAATACAAAAACAATTGTACATGCACTTTGTCAGATTTGAAGAAAATTTATGTAAATATTTGTGTGTACTGTTGCACTCCGATCATCGTGCCATTTTTCCTTCATAACATCCACTTCCTGCTTGCTTGCTCATTTGCTCTCTTTAACTTTACACCTCATTTTGCTTTTGAAATATAGCTTTGGAGTAGGGGAGGATATGCATGGTTTGTGAAGCAATTTGATAGGTCTGCAAGAACCTACAGAAGGCCAGGTTCTCGCAATTTCTAAACTTGTCACTAATGAGACAAATATTGATCCTAAGCAGCATATCACTTGAGAATCAGAGCAGAAAGCACCTGATTCTCTTTGAAAACCACAGTGCAAAAATGTGCTTTTAGGTGGAATTAGGCTGGTTTGTGGTTGACTGTACTCTGTTGTCACTAAATGCAGGTGTGGTAAATGCATCCTAGTACAATTTGCTGTGTGGTTTATAACATGATTTGATATTTAAGTGGGTTATGCGAAAAAAAAAAGTTTGTATAGTTCTGCTCTATGGCTGAGAAAGAAAATGCATATCTATTGATGCTGAGATACTATCACAACTCTTCAGCATTGATCCACTTCATCTTTTTCCCTTTCAACAAGAAGACAGAATTGGAAAAAATATTTTAGAGAATTTCATGCACAAATAAGCATTGTAGAAATTGTATAGCAGGAGAAAAGTGGTCTTCAAAGGAGAGAAAAGGAAGTCAGGTAATCAGGATGAGTCAGAATATAAACCGGGACTAATACTCTTTGTGGTGCAAGTTTTATGTTCTGGGTATATCTTCTAAAGATGAAGGTTTTGGGTTAAAAGAAAAGCAGGATGAAGGATAAAAAGCTATAATATTGATATGAGCAGGGAAGGGAAAGATTAAGGTGATCACAGGGAGCCAGAAGGGGGTGTTTACTGTGGAAGAACTAAGCAGAAGACTAAGAAAGCGATACTAAAAAGAAAAGCCTCTCCACAAAGAGAAAAGAACACAAATTCAAGAAATCAGGTCTCCTGACATCTTGTGTCCTAAGACAGTTGTCCAGCAGTTCCCTGCACTCCTTCCATCCCCTCCCACTTTTGTCTTTCTATCAGAAGTGGAAAGAAGCCTGACTACCTTGGTGACTTCACCCTAGAAATGTCTTCCTTCCTCAGTATAGATTAATGGGAAGGTAAGTGAATAGAATTTAGTATCCCAGAAAAATGTCCATCCCATGCTAAATCTAAAGAGGTAAAAGGTAATTCAAGTTTCCTCTACTCCAGTCAGAGTGTATATGTTCACCCTGTCTAAGTAGCTTCTTTCTCAGAGAAAGATACTCTCTTCACTTAAATGTAAAATTAAAAAAAAAGTGCTCCAGCAGACTGTGAAATTATTATTCTTCATGTCTAAGATTCCTTTAACTTGTACAAGTCATGCTTATTTTGTCTTAAAACCTATGTTTCTAAAACCTGGTATCAAGGAAAAAAAAAAAACAGTGCGAACACCTTTGTAAGAGTGTAAAAATGTTCATTTAGATTCAACATAAAATATCTGATTATTTTTTCAACAGTTTTTCTTAAAAATGGGTTCTCTAGGAGACAGAACAAAGAGTGTAAATGGGAGATTTACGGCAAGTGTTACTACACTTGCAAATGCTTATTATTACATATGGAGCTTGCAAATAGACAACCAATTGTTAGTTACAGAAATAAAAATTCATATTTACCTTGTACGAGTTACCCTGTATCCAGTCCACCTGTGTTATACTACTGTATCCTTTCTCCATGACCTTGAAATACCACTTTCTTTGTAATTGGAAAGTAAAATTCCCAGTTAAGAAAAGCCCTTTTCATTGATGTGTCTATCATGCGAGATTGTTTTTCAAAAGAAAAAAAAAAAACAAGACCCCTGCTAACCCTCAATATGAAAACCTATCAACCTTTGCACAGGAAGACCTCTACATTTAGGTGTTCACTGTTCTTAAGGATTTCACCTTAACAGGAAAGGATCACAGTAATAGAAAACAGGGATCAAGGTAATGTAATAAATAAAAACTACAAGGCTTTTATTTATGCTTGCTAATGCCATATTTTGATTTAAAATATTTAATGAGCTTAGATTTATCTTAGTCATGCAGACCATGAAATTCGTTACTGTTTGTGAATAATAAAATAGCATATGTCATAGAATGGTGGTTCCCAAACAGTGATCATCAGCTCACTACCAGTGACCAACAGTTATGTCACAAAACCATGTCTCCCTTATAGTATTATGATTTAAAGGTTTAATGACAAGAATGTATTTGGTCCCTGAAAAATGTTTATGATAGTTAATGACCAAGAGGTTTATATAATACTGTATAGGATGAATTAATCACTCTACAGGCCTCTAATGGGTGTCAAAATTGTAACAAACACCCTGGTTTCAAGTTATTTTTAAATTTGGTCCTCAATTTTTTTTTTCCCTTCAAAAAAAGGACATAAAGGGCTGAAATCTGAGAAGTACATACTAGGAATTTTCTAGCAAACTGGTATTGATTGACCTTCATCAAAATACAGTGACATTTAATTTTTTTTTGTATGTCAAACAATCTAGCTGTCTAATCTAATAGGATCTTGTGTGCCAATTTGTACAAGATACAGGTACAATAAAAATGAGGCTTAGGAATGAAAAGGCTGTCAATACAATTTACAACATTATTGCATTCCAGTTTGCCAAGCTGCTAAAATATCATAAAGTTATAGACTAATAAACTGAGAATGATACATAAGATCCCATAGATCTTAACTTTCAGAGGAAAAAAAAAAAAGAAAGAAAAAAAAGTGTTGTTGTAACGTATGTATATCCTTCATATAGTGTGGTTTTCCAGAAACTGTGTGGGTTACTTCACCTACTTGTTACCATTCAGAAAACATTACACTAGCAATATTAACTTGTTTATTTAATTTCTTTTTACAGTTAGACAGTCCTAGTTGAAATTATTTACTTGTCTGCAGGCTTGGGGTTTTTTTTTAGATTTTCATCATGAAACCAAGTAAAAGACAGTAGTAAGTGATGTAAGTGTTTACAATAACTGTTGCCATTATTTTTTGAAAAAATAGATTTTGGAAGTAAAATATTCAATTTATGTATTTGGCAAATTATACATTTTAGTATTCTTTGTTTGATCTGCAAATGACAGAAAACTGTAACTCTGCTGGTGTTGTCCAAAAGTGAAACTGAGGCAACACTGGCTTCACTAGTGCATGTCACTGCTGAGTGTATAACATAGCAAATATAAAGAAATGAGGAAATCGGTGTTTCATGATGAGGTGCAGACCCAGGATGTTAACGAAGTTTGTGCTGTACAGAATGTATCAGGGAGGCCAGGAAACAGTGGAATACAAACAAGTTGTCTGATGCGTTTTCTTGAAATACTGTAGGATTATACTATAAGGCTAGGAAAGTGTATAGGGAAATAAAGCCTCCAATCAATGCCAAGCTGTATCTCTTAATGGACAAAAGCAAAAAAGTCTACAGAGATCAAACCTAGGTACCTTGCTGAGGTGAGACAGAGAAAAAAGCCCCAGTTTCCAGAAAATATGCTTTCTCTGTCAGCTTCTTAGAGACCTCAGTCACAAAAAGCAATTTGAAACCTTCAGGCTGGACAAGTAATTTATTTTTCTGAAGACATTTATGAAGATGATGCATAGGCTCTGTTTCAGAAACTGGGGCACCTTGCTTTCTCCAGGACTCAAACTGTGTAGATGGCCTGTCATCGGGTATCGCTGCTGTTGCTGGTAAGCTACAGGTAGCGGGGGGACTACTTCCTAAAATAAAAGTGTGGTTTTAACCCCACCCATGTCAGTTCAGATGAGATTTTCACTCTGTGAATCACCCTTCTGGTTTTGGTCTTCTAAGCTCTAAAGCTCAGGAAACAATATTTGGATGCTAAGGAGAAGGTATATTTTATCAATGGTTATGGAGCAATTCTCAGGGGAAATGAGATCTTAAAGAAATATTGCAAAACTTTTCTCAGTTTTTTTCATCTCATCTCAGGCATAAAAGCACCTCAGCTTGCATTTTTTGTTTTCTGAAAGGGCTGCTATGTAGAAATAACTATTGCAGTACAATCTTCTGGTCTGGAAACAGACTGTGAACCTGCAATGCACAAAATGGAGGCTCTGGTGAGCACCCTTCTAAGACTTTTACTGTTGGAGCCCTACATTCACACCAGACACTAGATTAAAGTAAAAAAATCACCAGGCACTCCTGAAAGGAATTAAAAAATGCATTCAGGGCTTGTGCCGACCTGTAGAAATCAGTAACACAATCAGAGCAGTTTTCTGTGATTTTTCAACCACACTGACTAAAGATGTTATTCAATACCTCACTGATGAGTAGGAGGAATTCTGGAGAACATCTGAAGGAAATTTATGTCTTACCAGTTTTCTAATGAAAATGAATGAGAAACTTGCAAGTTTTCACAAACTTCCCTTGAGCCTCTGCCAGTTTTCAGAACACAACACTATAGTAATTGAACTGAGCACTGAGATTGATGTCAGGATTAAAGGTTATGAGCTATGAGGACAGGCTGAGAGCTTAGATCCATAAGGCCTGAGAATGCAGGCTGTTGAAATGTTGTATTGAATGCCAACCTGAAGTTTCAGGAGGGGGACTTGTTTTTTTCCAGCATAACCGTGCTAATTGGACAAGTGGGTGTGAATGGCAATTAAAGGAAAAGCAATTTAGGATAGGTACCAGAAATCATTTTTCCATACAGAAAATCTGTAGGTATGAACTGTTACAAGGGTGGAGAAAAAATAGAATCATTTTTAAAAAAACCCACAAAACTAATGTCATACAGAACTGGACTATTGCTTATTCATTAGCTATGGCTATGGGGCCAATCACTAGTCTAAGCCAAGTTGGCTGTGTATTGCTTTAGCAGTTCTAAGCAGAATTAAACCTGTTCTGACTAACTGGGGATTTATCCCACATGGGAGAAATCTCTGAGCAATGTAAAGCTGTCATTGCAGCAACCTGGCTAAGGAAATGCTTATTGGAAATGTAGTGGGGCAGGAAGGACTATACTTGGAGCATACCATGCTCCAGCCATCCCTGCCAATGTAATTGCCTCTAAGGGGATCTACCATCTGGTGCAAGTTACAGAAAGCCTGAGGCTATTTTAACTTGTACTGGGATTTAGCCTACGAACAGGAGAGTGCTAAACTGGCTTTAAGCCAGTTTCACCTTCTTCTCTCCTGCATCAAGCAGAGTATTTCTGTAATTATAAAATCTACTTAAAATCCATTGAAGTTCAATTAGTTAATATGGAATTGATTCTGACTTCAGGTGGGAAATAGATCTTGGAACCGAATGAACTTCTGTATTCTCTGTTTTTCATGCAAATACTCCTAATAAGAAGAAAAACAGGCAAATGTCAAATGCATAAGCAAAATGTTCTCAGTACAGATTTTTTTTTCAGAATGTTTCCATTAAGTCAATTAGAAATTCTAACTTGCTGAAACACATCCAAGAGTAATAACAAAAATACCTAAATAAATAAAAGGTGCACATATGCAATTCAACAGGAATGATGTATGGATACAGACCTGTCATCACTCCCTCACTACATAATTTTACCTATTCCACACCTGTGGCATGTGGTAGCAGTGAAAGAGATAGCCAGGTTTAATGTTACAGCTGTATATATCAGTGTCCTTTGGAACCCTTTCTGGAATTTCATTTATTATTCTTCAATCAATGCTCTTGCTAGTCTCTAATATTGTCAGTTCATCACAACAGTACATTCTAATTCTGTTCGATGCAAAAAGAGCCAGTGTGGACACTCAAGCACATCTTATTGAAAGTCAGAGACATCATCCAAAGATAACATGACTAACTAAATTTCATAACTATAATAGCATGTTTTCTTTTATTCTTTTCCTGGTTTTATTGGATGAAGAGATCAGTAGCAGGGGAATGATATCAGAGCTCTTGTCCTATGGCATATTATTACTTCTGAGGCAGATTTTTTTCCTATTTGAGTCATATCACGTTACTGAGACATGGTTTCTGTGTTTTGTTTTTTTTTCCTGGGGATGGACAAAACAGATATGCAAACCTTCTGGAGTAACTGTCAGCCTCATGATTCCCTGTGATTGGTAGGACTTGATTGCCTCAGTGTTCCTTGATGCTACTATGAACAGACCACTGCAGCTGACTCATACTACGTCTCAAGAAATAGATACATGGGCATGTTGTGGTTTAACCTCAGCTGGCAACTGAGCACCACACAGCTGCTCACTCGTGTCGTCCCCCCCCCAGTGGAATGGGGGAGAGAATCAGAAGAGTAAAAGTGAGAAAACTCGTAGGTTGAGATAAAAACAGTTTAATAATTGAAATAGTTTATGTACTGAGCATGACATCCCATAGTATGGAATATCCTTTTGGCCACTTTGGGTCAGCTGTCCTGGCTGTGCCTCCTCCCAGTTTCTTGTGCACCTCCAGCCTTCTCAGTTGGTAGAGCATGGGAAGCTGAAAAGTCCTTGACTAGTGTAAGCACTACCGAGCAACAACTAAAATATCAATGTGTTATCAACATTGTTCTCATCCTAAATCCAAAACACAGCACTGTACCAGCTACTAGGAGGAAAATAAACTCTATCCCAGCTGAAACCAGGACAGGGCATTGAATCAGTCTTTTCCGAATGCCTGGGTATCACTCTCCTCTCACTAGATATGGTTGGAATTTGTATTGTTAATGATTATAAGTATCATTGTGTTTCAAGGCCAGTAAGTCTCATTGATTAGAAGACAAAATCTACATGTATCATTGAACATATATAAATAACATTCCAGTCCGGATAGTTCAGAAATTCTTACCCTTGCAGGCAACAGACCTTTAGAGCTGCTTGCATGACTCATACCCACAGACCCTTTGGCAAAAGTGGTTTTCTTGTTTTACTTTAAAGTATTACAATTTTTTCTTACACACTTACACACAGTTTTCCACAAGAGGTAGCGACTATATACAAACATGAAATGAGTAAATTAACATTGAGTATACCAAAACCAGGCTCAAGTTTAATAAATAGAGCTTTTTCAGATATTATAACAAGATTAAAATAAAAAGGAGATTCACATACTATGATATAATCCATATTTTTACACATTTATGTGTCCTTTTGTGTCATTTGGCTCATAACGGGAACATTTAAGTTTAGAACAAATGAGCATAAAACTGCAGTTTATTGGGAAGATGTTTTTTTCTTTCCAAGTACAAGACTTTTTGCATTATTTCATCATTCTGAAACCAATTTAAAAACAGAAACTATCCCTAAATTAAGCAGAAAAGGCAATAGAAAGGTTAGATTGTGCCAGTGGGAACTTTAAAAACATCAGGATTTAGTTAAGGCTATATAGTATTGTTAAAGACTGTTAGCAAGTATATAATGGAAGCTCAGAGGTGAGTACACATTTTGTGAGCCTGAACAATATCTGTGGTTTCAGTATCAAATTTTAAGACGCAACAAAAATGTGTCAATGAAGGTCATAGGTATATTTATTGACCTCCTCTCTTTATTGACTTACTCTTCATGAAGTTTGATAAGGCAATCTCTAGGCTCATAAAAGCAGTATTGGGCCTATGAAATCGGGATTTCCTGTCTAGAAAACAGATAAGGTATGGTAACAGTTTGGAATTGTGATTCACTCTTAAGATAACTATAATAAGGAGGACGATAGAAGAAGAGAGGAATGGCAAAGAGAAAATGAGTATTTCATATGAAATGAACATTTTTCTCCCAGCTGATAGGTTGCCACTTGACTGAGGTTTGTCCAGTAAACACTCATGAGTTGTTATGGTCAGTCAGCTAGGGCTAGTGGCTGAAGGTGGTGTTCTCTCTTCACCCCAGAGAAAAGCAAATAAAATGGTCAGCATAAATTAGCACAATAGTGTACAAAGTGATAGGTGTTATCATGTTCAGACAAGTTCATTAGCATTGTAGCTTTATTGGCATGACATGTCGTAAAAGCATTGCCAAAGTCTGCAAACAGCATAGTACGTGCCTGTCAAATGCTAAATCACAGTGCTCCCAGAAGTACCCAGGGTCTTATCCCATGAGTTCATTTTGCATTATTGCCCATATATGATCCAGTAGCAGTTTGCTACATGTCATGTTGCTGGTTGGGCTGCTTAATACCTTCTTTCAAAGGATTACTTTGTTTCCCATTAAGAAGCATTTTATCATGATTTGCAATATTTAGAGGAATGAAGATACCTCTCAAATAATTGGCAATCTAAACAGGACATAAAAGATCAGCATGATTACATTTATGATTGTTGAAAACTTAATTATCTTCTTTACATTATCACATAGAATGCCATTTTTAGATTGGGTTACTCCCCGCTGATTCACAGTTCCTCATACCTTGCTACCATTGCCGAGCATTCACCGATGTCCACATTCTGAATAACCCTGTGGAATTCAGAAGTAATATTTCTAATGTGCAGCTGCAAACAAAAAAGATTAAATGATTTGCCTTTAGCTCACATAAATGAATCGTAACTAGGGCTAAACAAATATTATGGTTGCTGATGTTATCAGAAACCATATTTAGGTGGAACGGAAAGTGAATTTTTGTTAGATTTTCAATTAACTTAATTGTTAAATTGCTGAATTTTGAGTTTTTCTGTATTAAGGGAAATTTCATAAAAGTGATTTCAAATACACTTCTAGAGTATTTAACTTGAAATTGTTTCTTTTTGATGTTGTGATTTTTGGGGGAAGAAAAACAGTTCAATGAAATCAAAATTAGTTTCTGAACATTTTCCTGTTATCAAAATTTCGGGTTTTTTTTTCACTGAAATCTCTTTCAAATTACACTCTATTTTTTAGTCTCATTTTGTTGCCTTGCCCCCAATTCCATCATTTTGCTGTCTATAGAAATATCTCTTTCTAGATAGCTATGATTTCATTCCCCTGCATCCTTCTGCAATTTATCTGCATTTAACAAAATCAAAGGAATGACATCGATATAAAGAATGACACAGGCTATACAAGTGTTTTGTACAGTAGAAGTAGTGCAGAGGCATTCAGCCCACCATCCATGGACCTGCTGTCTTCCCACTGTTGCGTGCGGTGCCGTGCAGAGGTACTGGTTTGAATTGGGAACACTCTGTTGTCAGGTTTGTTAGACTCTGTAAAACTGAACTAATAAACATGCTTTCAGTGAGGTTAATTTACTTAGACACAGGACCACACATACATAGATATGCTGCTTTGCTCCTACAGCCAGCTTGATCCTGGCTAATCACAAGGACTCTGTACAAGGTATTTCATCATGATACCCAAAAGTGGTGAATAAGGATTTCTTTTGTACTTCCATATACATTAAGTTTCTTTCCCACTCTCCACATATACACCTTTCATCTGCTTCTCAATGTGTTCCTGTTACTTAATCAGTCCCATGGGTATTTTATGGGTCAAAGAGTACATTTTACAATGCAGCAGTCCTTTCTGAAACACAAGAAATACTGTATATATCAGAAAATAGAATGAGCTTTGTTGTCACCTGAAATTTGTTTTTACTATTCTTATGTTTTGGGAGATTTTAGATGGAAAGAAAACAGATCTTTAATTCACACATTTTAAGAAGGAGGAACTAAGACTCTCATTAATAAGCCCAGCAGAAGTAATTTCACAACATGTGATATTGCAATATTGCAATTCAAGTTATTTGTGTCTACTTCCTTGATAAGAACTCAATACCATTGCAAATCTGAGCACCTCTTCTCCAAATGATTCAATAAGATATCTTTATTTTATTACACAACTGAAAAGTCATTTAACTTTGCACAATACCTATAAAGCTGAAAACACGGTACAATAAGACAATGTCACTTATTATTTCCACTTACATGTTAACTCATCACCAGCTTCAACTTTTCTTAAAGAATCACCATAAGAATTTTTTCAAGTCCCTTCTCAAATATTCTGGATCTGTAATCCCATAATAATTTACCCTTAGAGATCTTGTCATCCTAGCAGAATGCTAAAAAATTGCTAATTACTTATTAACACATTTTATGGCTACATCATCTGCCTGTTCAACTAGGCAGCCTCCAATTTTTGTCAGGATCCTTCTGGGAAATGGTATTTATGGGATCACAAGGGTTCTCCTGTATGGCACCGACTGTCGTAAGCACAGGTTCGAAGAGTTCACACAGCCCCTGTGCACCACTGTGCTTTCTTCTGAAGCCAACACACTTAGCTGTCCCAAGTACAGTTTTCCTCAGTGCTTTTATAGATTTTCCCCAAACACAGAATTCTTCACGACCTTTTCTTACCAAATCATACCTGCAGCTATTATCTTGTCCCTTTTTAAAAATCCCTTATCAGTAAGTAAATAACTATCTTATTTTGCCTTATCTATCACGTAATACTATAACTGGCAAAAATGTTTGTTCAGGTGTCTTTCTGTCACTGAGCAAAGACCAGTTAAAGGGATCAGTAAAATGCTACTCTAATTCTATGATGCTGCTGAACACAATGTGTTTACTATACTGACAAACGGTCAGTGTATTCATCCAAGTGAATGCAAGATTTGTTTGACTAGCTTTTCTTTTCTTTGCTTACTTTAACCTAAATATTTAATGTTCTGGGATCTGCAGATATGGGGCTCAGTGCCAAGTTTAGCAATGCAGCAACTGTGGATAAGAACTATTACAAAGCCATGGAGAGCTCTGTATATAAAACGATGTCAGGATCAGTTGCAGTAATCAATGGATTTTTTTTCTTTTTGCTTCAGTGCTCAATCTGGCATCTGCTCTATCCCCTACCAGAAGAGTGTTTTTTTGAAGAGGATCATTATATGTTCACTGTTATTTGAAAATCTATACTGCTGCACACAATTTTGTGTTAACATGCAATTGGGTTACATTATTATCAGTCTGCTTTCCCCAGTTATCTTATTTTAAACTGCAAAAACTACTAGCATTCAGTGTTGTTCCTGAAAAGCCTGTACATGTAAACATGCAGTTAAAGTAATCTTTAAAAAACACCTCCTCCTGATTCATAAAACTCATAAGTTCCTATGGGATGTATTAGGTTTCTACATGAAGAAGCAGAAAATTAGACAGACACTTGTCCAGGAATCATAGAAAGGAAGAAAACTCCCTCCTGCTTTCATCTGCTCACTTGCCATTTGTTTTCCACAATCTTCCATGTGGCTTTTGATCTTCACAATTTGAAGAAGATGATGCAAGACTTCCCTAGCTTTGAAAGTACTAATAGTAATAGGATTACTACATTTTTGTGCAACGTACACTCTTAATGTGACTTTTACCTTCAGAAAACCCTTAAAAAGAATCAAACTGTAACAGTAGGGCTTAGAAGGAGATGGGAACTCTGGACTAAAGTTATCCTTCCACAAGAAGAAGCAAGATTTATAAGACAATCTGTAAGTAATACATGTGCAAATATTAATTATCTAAATGACTTCATGTCTAGGTTATGGAATTAAAAATTCCTCTCTCCTCATTCTAGAGCCTGGTGAAAAAGTAAGAAGTGGTGAATAGAGAAGGGCACTGTGGAAAACTGAACTAACAAATGACCTCTGACTGAGTCATTCTGGATTTTGGAATTTCTCCACAACACGGATATACGTATGCACCATTTCTGGGGCTTAATCTCATTCCTACAGAAGAAAGAACACAAATCCTGCTGAACTCTACAAAAATTTTGCATTGCTAAACCTTCTTGTGTTTCCGTTTCTGCTTTGGAAATATTTTAATAAGGATGCCATGATTCAGACTACATGTAATTTTATTATTATATGTAGAGGAAAAAAACAAACAATAAAACTTCCCCCTCCCCATTAAAAAAGAATCCAGATATTGTACAAGAAATAGCTTTTTTCTTTTCTTTATTTCTCAGGTATTTATAATCCTATACTTCCACATTAAGAAAACTGTTAAGGATAGTCTGTCAAGAGTATGAAAGTCATCATGACTGTACCGTAGAAGATACGAGCAGAAAAAGCCTTTTCTCAGCCTAACTACTTTCATTTGCAGAATTGGTTTTAATGATATCAGCAAAAGGAATATAGCTAGTACAATGACATCTCAATGAATTGACAAATGCAATACTGATGACCCCTTTTAGTTTTTAGCAAATATCTAATCAAAAGTTATCATCAGACCATCTTCTATATTTATTAAAACTCTCTTTCAACAGCTTAACTTTGTACCATTTTCTATTCCTTTTACAGATATTGTCATGGAAATGAAAAAGGGAAACATCAGTGTCTCAGAGGGTAAATTGCAGATAACAATGTGCAATTCTGACCTCATTAGTATTCAGATTTCGATCGAGTATGCATGCCATATGCCTACAATTCCAGTGTACCGTTTCAGTGGAAAGGAGAAGAGCATCAAATCAGCACTGGAAACAGTGAGTGACCACTGTGACATGGCTTTTGTGGTACACATTACACAAGGCACCAGACTGTATGCAATTATGCACACACATCGTCTAAATCCTTAGGATCTCAGTTCAGTGTCAGAGTTTAGGAAAACAGAAAACTGTTGAAGTAATTCCAGCTGTACATAAGCATTCATTACAGTACAAAACTAGGAAGCTTATTTAGTCCCTGATATGGCAAGCAAATGCACTGTTGAATCTTTTTAAAGTTCTACCTTTCAGTGAAAGACGTTTTCTGCTTCAGTGTGGCCATTTAAACACTATTACAGAATCAGCCCTTTGGTGATTAAAAACCTCCTTCTAATTTTCAAGAATCACTTTATTTATGGTCAGTTTATACCTACTTATTCTTGTGCCAGAATTTAGTTAAAGTAGTTCTTCTTGTACACTCCTCTTTTCCCTGATGAATTAAAAAACTCTGTGGAACTGCAAGCAAAAAAAAGTGGCATACATACTTGATCAAAACACAGAATTATGCATGGCATAATGTCATGCCATTTTCTGTTTTTGCTACAGCCAGTGTCACTGGCCTGAACTGTCAGAATATTCTGTCTTTGATAGTCAGTGAACAATTGTTATTTACAGTGCACAACTTTTTTGTCCTTTCAGGTTTTTGTTTACTTGGCTTAAAAAGCCAAGTCTTTGACTCTTTTTGTAAGGGAGGCTAACAAGATTTCTTCCCCCCCCTTTCCTCTACATAACTATGGACAGTATACTAGAAAGTCTAGAGCCATCTATAAGACTGTTGATACTCCCCCATCTCAGATGAAAAGGGCTCACATGAAGTGTTTTGAGAGGGATCTGCAATCTTCAGCCTTGTTGCATTGCTACAGAGCAATAGACAATTGTTAATTGTCTATTAACTCAGTGGTTAATAGACAGCAAATTCCTCCTTCTGTCTTAGTCAGTGAACTCAAAGCCAATACTAGGCTGGAGCTGCTAATAAAAGAGTGGCTCATCTATTACTGTCAGCTCAGACCTTGACTTTGATATGATTATTTTAATCCTATTCCTATTTCTTTATTCCTTAGTCATCATCTTCCTATCAAATATTCTAACTCTTCAGTACTAATGATGTCTTCCAACTTTATGTCAATGGTAAAATTAGTTAACATACTTTTCCTGCTTTTACCAACTTTGCTAATGAATCTGTTCAATAGCAATCATCCCACACTAGATCATTAAGGAAATGGTCTGTTAATTTCTCTTTACACATTACTCAGCTTTCAATACAGCCAGCTGACTTCTGTCTCCTCTCTTCAAAGTCTCAGCTGAACCTCATTATCTCCAGTCTAATTTTCAAACTTTCGAGTATGCAATGCTTGAGATTCAGATAAAATACAGTTTTAGACAAATAAAATGCAACAAATCAGATTTTTCCAGAAGAAGAAATGATCAGGATGCTACTCTGCTATGAATTATCCTTGGTAAATACTTTACATTTTCATTCCTTGTCTTGTATATCCCCAAAATAAATTCAGCACTTGTTGCATGATACCACTATTGTTTGAATAGTAGTACTTAAAACAATTACTAGTGGAACCATGATTTTACTGCCAGTTCATTAAGTAGTTTGGCATAGAAAACACCTAGATCCTTTGTCATTACTCTCAGGTCCATTCCTTCTCCTCCTATCCCCATTTCAGCCAAAAGAAATAATTTGATAAACTCTGAAGGAACATTAACAGGGACTTATCACACTGGTTTTGGGGCAGCCATGCTAAAAGCCAGTAGTGTCTTTTAATCTGACTTTTTATCTCTCTTCCCTTCATCCATTCCTGGACATTGACTTCAAATATCTTCTTATTCTCATGTTCCCTTTATTGAATTTGTTTCTGCACCTTTTTTCTTCTACATGTTTTTTTACCTTCTCATTATTCTACTCTTGGAGTAGCAAATAGTCTGAAGTGATGACTGTGAGAAAGGAATCATGACACTATCTAGAAGTGCAGGAAGAATCTTTTTGTTGAGTATGTGTCAAGCACGCGGCTTAGTGAACTGACTGTCCCCTGAAATATGGGACTGCATCATCTGTGGTTTTGATTTGGTCAGGTTTATTGGGGATTGCTTCTCTGCCCCATTTCCAGATAGTCAAACTTCAAGTACTTAATTTCTCTCCTGAACACTTAGTACTGCAACAGCGATCCATAATATAGATCATAAATGCCATTTTAGAAATGGTGCATTGGCTCGTCTTAGATTACTCACCAGTGTAGACTCAATCAAAACTGACAGCTAGAGCAACAAAAATCCACTAGATGTTAATCCTTCTCTGATTCACTGTAATTACATACATCCTTCAAGGTGTGGACAGACATAATGCATTACTATGCTACCTTAATTTAAAACACCTTTCTTACGTTAACTCAAATTATAGTTAACTAGTGAGTAAAATGGCTTAGTTATAGATCTGGATCTTCTCTAGTTCACACCAAGGCAATTAGAGGTTGGCAGGACCTTTGCAATTTGTTTTTTACCTAAGGAGAGTCTGTGCCTACCTGATAAACAATTTTTCTTACCCTTCTCCTGAAGTATTACAGTTTTGTAATTTACCAAACTTAAAAGTCACACTTTAATTTCAGTATAGGGAGTATCATAACCATGTGCCTGATTCTGGCCACATGATATAGATTCTTATGTTACTTAATGAGGAAAGTAGAGGCACTGAAAGCAAAATTTTCTCTGTTCTGCTTTAAAACATAATTCCATCAAAACATATCAGTGTAAGTGAAAATTCCTAAGGATAAGAAAAAATGTTCCTGTTCGGATACGGATTAAATTTGAATATGCTATTTCCAGTCTGTGTTTCTTCACTACCTGGTTATTTATTATGTGTGGGAATTTTTTTCTTAAAAAAAAAAAGCCAAACTCTTTTCTACCTCTAAATGATTGTTTGTTGTGTTTTTTTTTTTTTGTCTCCCAGATGTTCCACATACCCTTATTCATCTTAAAGGTTCCAATTTGCAAGGCCTCCTAATATAACAATGAAGAATGCTAAAGGCATTATTTGAATATTGAGTTATTTTCCCAGGTTCCTGTAAGAGAGACTTGTCATAGAAAACTTTGCAACAAACTACAACTCCAAAGTTTGAGGCCATTTAATACAGCTGAATGGAATGAATGGAGTAAAACAAATATGTGACAAGTCTGAAGGATATATTTTTCTCCCGATATAAGGGAATGTGATCTGCTGAGGAAAGGTTAGGGACAGTAACACCTTTAATTAGAGAATTAAGAAGAATTAATTTACCAAAGTATACCTAAAAATTTCTTCAGAAAATTCAGGAAGAAATATTTAGAATAATAGCCAAAACTACTTGCAGCAGAAGCCTGTTTCAAATCATTATATTCCCCTGATCTGGAGTAATTAAGACAGTACGATAATTTAGAACCACATATAAAAAGAAGATATATTGTTCTAGACCCAATATAGTGAAAAGGGGCTATCTGCTCTCCTATAGAACTAGGGAGTTTCATTCAGTCTTACCTCATGTATCCCTGCTGAATACATATTAATCTACTGATTTATCACCTCTATAATAATCTTCACATCAACCAGTGAATTAATCAGGAGATGAATTAAATATTTTAATAGCATATGTCTAGTAAAAGTAGAATGATTTCCCCTTCTAATTATAATATTTAATTTTGTTCTTACTATTCTTCAGCAGCTGTACTGTTGGTCATGTTGGCTTTTTTTAAATTTAATTTTCTTTCTTATCTATAACCTCTTCACCTTAAAGTGATCTTTTATCTCTCATGAAAACAGATGACAAAACTATTCTTCAGTTCAGAACTTTTTCATAATTACATTTTTGACCTCAAGGGAAAAATTGTATACATTATCAAATCCCCTGGCTTTATAACTGAGTAGCTTTAACAGCCCTGCACACTGCTTTCAGCTATTGTAATTTAATCTGAATATCAGAAAATCCTCAAATTATAAGTTCTAACAAGGTAGAGTCCTGTTCAAATTGAAACTCATTATATGGTGCTTAGTGCCTTGTAAACTGATCCTGTAGATTCTTTACAACTGTTTATTTCTCTTCCAGTCCTTTCAGTTCCCACTAATCATTCATGCTGTGGTGGATCTAACAGTTTCTATTTATCCATATAAAATCCACTGGCCATTTATCACTTACATCCGCAGAAGCGTTACAGTGCAGTGCAGGAATGCTCCTGAGCAGTGCAGGAATGGTCCTGAGCAGTGCAGCACTGATTGTGGAAGCGTGAGACACTTCCTGAAACTAAGCTCAAATTCTGTAAAAGAAAATCCTTCTAAAACAGACACATACCATTAGGTTATGGATTTTTGTTTTGGACTTAAACACCAAGGTGAATTATAAAACCTGAAGAGTCCTTTATTGTATTAAGTCATCCTTACGTTAAGAGTTTCAGGTCCAGAACCCACCACCACAGTACCATGCATTCCTGGTTAAGGAACCACAGGCATGGTCCAGGGCTCCCTCAAAGCCTTTGGGTTTCAGCAAGCTTCACAGAAACTTGTCTGAACATCAGAGTTCTAGGAAAAGGAAATGAACTCTGGATCTATAGTCAGGACATAGCTGAAAAGATGATCTTCCCAGATTCCTTGCTTACTTGCAGGTCATAAATTGAGATGCAAAGAATAACTGCTGTAAAGTGAGAGCAATGCACTGATCAGCAGAGACGTAACTGGAGACATGTCAAAACCTAAATTTATTAAACAAGAAAAGCCAGTAACCATGTAGCTGTAGTGAAACACATGTGAAGTAAGTTTGTGGACTGCGTTGGTACTGGAATAACTTCAAAGAAAGCACTTGTTCTCAGCTTTTCTCCTAGGAATCATAATTTTCATATTGCAATTCTGCTCCTGCCGTTCACTACATCATTGTCATCTACACGATGCCCAGCTGAAAATTTCTGCTTGGATCTACATAGAAGTAAATTCAGTACTTACGCATTTTGTAGTTAAGTTGTTCTTTACATTCACTAAGGTCGCAAGATCAGCTGTTTATGTACCTGATTCTATAGCTTCCTCTTTCAGAGCTATACTCTCAATAATTAGAGATTTCTGCTATCAACCAACATCCTCAGAGATACAGAGGTGTTTTCTTGTAAGAGAAAAATTTTCTTTCCCCTCAGGTCTCTTAGGACAACCAATCATGCCTAGAGGACTAAAAATCTTTTTGAACACTTCAAGTTTGTTTGAACTATACGCATATGTGTATATATCACTTACCCAGATGGAAGATAATTACGCATATGGTAATTGAAACAACAATCTCAGTAGCCCTTACCTTCTTTTTATAATTCTACCTTCGTATCTTTGTTCTGACATGAAAAGGAGACTCCTGGTACTGGTTTCTACACACACTAGATCAAGTCAGCCTCTTGTTTTAGTGTCACCTACGCATGAAAGAAAAAGAAACCTACATCAGTCCTCACAACCATCAACAAATCTTCACCAAACTATGTGTTCACTTACCCCACCAGCTTCTCCTTACATGATAAAGGGGTTCTAACTCTGCTTCTGGCATTATAACTGTATCTGGAAGTCCCTTATTGAGATCCTTCCCTGATTGGCTTGATCTACTTGAAAGCCTTTGATTAGTTAATTAGCACCTGGGATCTAAATAGCAGTGAACTTTGCAGTAGCTCTAGTTCTTGAGAACTTGTAATTTGTTCCTATAGCTTTTGGGTATTGGGATAGGCTCTCACATATGCAAATTTTTCATTCTGTTTTTTCTTTCCTTTTTTTCTTCTAATTAAGATAAGCTCAGAAATTAGATTGAGATAGCAGTTGCAATCCTATATTTTTAGTCTGGGTGCTTGATTTGAGAACGGCTGTACATCAAAATAAGGTCTGAACTTTCTAGGCTATGTTAGCTTAGAGCTTTTCTAATTTTTTTATCTTAAATTTTGCTACAATATTAAGTAAGTTAAACAGGTAAGTAAGTCAAACAGGTTGTGCAGTTAGTTAAACTCTGAAACTGTGTGCTTCATAGAGTGAGTGGAGCTGAGACCTGTGAGAATTCTGAGAGCTCTTTTGAATTTAATGGTATTCAAGGAACTCTGTTTGGATTGTCCTATCAGTTGCAGTTACACTAGGAGACACGAAGATTGAACACATTGTGTATGTCTAATATTTTCTAACTACATTTGTGTCGTTACGTTGATTCAAGTTATGCTTGCTGCATGTTATATGGGGCAGACTTTCTTGGTAAAGTTCTTTGAAAACGTTAGCAAGAAACTCAATTAAACTGAGACAGCATAATGAAGCAGCTTGAGATAAAAATATGAATCACCATTTACTTTTCTGACATGTTTCCAACTTTCTTTCTGCATGTGGAAGTCCAGAAGATACGTTAGAATAGATAAGGTAGCATATTTTTGCATACGTAAGAAAGAAAAAAAATGTAAATACAGGAATACTTATTCACCCCATAATTTATTAACAAGATGAACAGTATTTCTTTGACTTTGTCCCAGCCCCAAAGTACTTCCATTTCATACAAAATAGATTTCCACAGTCTGCTTCATGTTTGATTGGTATTTCTTGCAATTTTAAATACATCTAAAAAAAATTATTTAGTAAAGCTGATGAAGGTTTATTGAAGTTTTGCTATGCTCTTGCTTCATAACTAACAAATACATCATAAACACATGAAATGGAATAGAATCCTACTTACTATTTAAAAGCAATGTTTATTTTGTTATAGTGTGGAGAAATTCACGTTCTAACTGTGTATCATTCCCTTGGCAGCCCAGAGAAATCTCACTGTATATGTTTCCATCAAATACAGAAAACAGGCCTACATTTTCCAGTCTCTCATCTGTCCTGGGGACTTCTGTCATGCAATAAAAACACAAGATTGTAAATCTCCTTCCATTTTCTTTCATTCCTCAGTAATACTTTGCTATGGATGTGAAAACTAAACACGCTTTATGCTTCTTGTGCTGCCCAATATTTTGACTAAATATTTTGGTGATACTGGCCAGAAGAGAGTCCTGAACAAAAGACTAAAAGCCCAATATATACATATCCATTAGCAATCTATATATAAGGAGAATAAGAATGATTTATTGTAAATCCAGCATGCCACTGAATACTATTCCAAAGATAAATGAAGAGTTTTAAAGTAATTAAATGTGAAAGAGAGTCTCACAGCAGCAACATGAAACAAGGAAATACAATTTTATTGTGGCTAGGAGACACAAAAGAAAATAAACTTCTGTTGATATGATTTTATGTAATGGTAGGTTTTCTTTATGGTTTTCAAAATAAGTAAAGGTAAGTTAAGAAAGTTTACATTTGCCTTCTGAAAAGCACAATCTAATAATATATCTATGACACAGTAATGACAGCTACAAGCCACTACATCTGTGGTTCCTCTTACTGAGGAAAAGTTCTGCATGAAAATAACTCTGCATTTAAATGGAAGTGGCTAGAAAGCTTTCATTTTTCTTTGACGGAAGCCAGTAAAATACCTTGTATTGAGCTGGGGTACAGAATTAGTAGTGAGAAAGAAGCTTGATGGTGTGAGTTTCCTTATTCTCCAGGGAATGAGAAAAATAAGAAAGGAAGCACAGAGAATTACTAAATATGCCAGTACACAAATGGGAAAAGACGTGACTCAGGAGGAAATTTTCCCATGTTGGTCTACAGATAAGGAGATATGTGTTTCAGAGCTTTCAACAGAAACACATGTAAACTTAGGGAACAGGGATTCATTTTTGCACCTAGCCAGCCACTTTCAGTGAAATCAATGAGATCTGAGTCATAGTGGTTGAAACTTTAATGAGTTCACAAAAGTTACTATTTTCTCTCTGCAGAGTGCCAAAATAATGGCTAAATGTTATATGGGCTGCGTTTAGTCCTGATTTGAGCCTCACTTGAAATCAACTGGTATTTGAGCTTTTTAGGTCTTCCCAGTAGATGAATTTCATCCTTCATCTCTAAGCATAAATGAAACAAGTCTGGTTCTGTAGCTACCTTAGGATTTTAGTGACAATATTTTCTTAAATGTTTGGTCTTGTTAGTTCCTGAATGTTTTGAAGAAATAAATACATTTGTATGAAAAGATATTAAAGCACCACTACCAGAAAATAACTGTTTTCACTTGTTCAAAGACGACTGAGCACATTAACAGATCTAACTAAAGCTTATGTAAAATAATAGTGAATATGGCCCTTATTGCCTTTTAGAAGCAAAGACATTCTATTCCATTTGGTATTTTTGTGCACAGTTGCTGTTTTTCAGTCTGCAGGCTGCACTACATAATGAGCTGCTATTGTGCATGTGAGCAGTATTTTAAGCTGTTTCACCCACATAAATATTCTTGCCTTGTTTTTTACCTGTAGCCTAAAAGTGACAGGTATTAATATTGTAGCACTTTTAATATTTATTTTTCATTGCAATGCAAAACACATAGTTGGAGCCTGTTAATAATCATGATAGTAAACGACTACATAGAATTCCATTCAGGAGCACTATAAGTTTATGTAGTTTTAAGGGCAATCTGTGTTTTACTTCCTTTATTGTAGGAAAGAGGCACACCAGCTTCACCTAGGCTTTCTGAGGTAAAATCCTAAAGCATTATATAAAAATATGTTTCTCTATCGAAATAATATAACAGAAGGTTTCACTGAAACAAGAGATTCTAAATATGTTGAGAAAGTTCCTGTCCTTCCCCCATGCTATAGAACCCAACAATACTGCAGCAATCTTAAACTGCTGGGGGTTGCTACAGAAGAGCAGGCAAATAGTCCCTGCTTTCCAGAATTTATATGTAATTATTTCGGTGGAGCTTGCCTTCCAAAACAAGTTTTCAGTTCTTTCACCACTGTATCCATCTTTGAGTGCTTTTAAATTACCTGGTTTCTTACCCGCATGTACATTAGATACTAGGTACTTATAGGGAGCATGGGGTCATACAACAACAATTTGACAAAAGTATCATAGAAATACAGTAGGGGATTGAAAAAACAAAAGCCAAATCTAATTCCTTGTTCCGACTACCACTACCCACACCACTTTCTACAGTAATGCTACTTCAATCAGGAGATTCTACCTGCTGGGGGCAAGGGTGGCCAATGTGGTGGTGCAAGGAGCCAGAATAACCCTAGTGTTATTATATCTTTCAGAAATAATGATTAGCTTTTGATTTCTGATTCCTTCAGAGACTTGATGTTGTAGTTAGAGAAAGAATTCACGAGAGTTTTGGAAAATAGCAGCATGGTGGGACACAAAACTCTTTTCAGCTTTGGCCTGATTGTGCCTCTGAATTCCTGTGAAGGTAGCCAGATTTATCTTCATGGACGTGAGAAAGAAGTAATCTGCAACAGGGTTTTTAGAGCCAGATGAAAAAAATCACTTTGTGAAATTACACCTACAGAATATTGTAGGACTCCCATAGATGAGTCAGGTAGTTAACTCATAAATAAATGCTTACCACTGTGTGATCTCTGTTAACCTAATGATTTTTCTCCCTTCTGTTTTAAATTGTGGATTCATAATAATTTACACACATTTGTTCATATCTATGTTGCAGTATTCTGCATTAGCTGTCTTACTTTTCTGAAATTCCCCATTTTGGGCTTCATCTATGTAGTGTAAATGTAAATTTTAAATGTTACACATAAAGAAAAAAGTTTGAAACCGTTTTCATGTTAGTCCTATATAACGATGTCATCATGTAGCCTAAAATATCCTCTCTAAAATTAACTGACACATTGCAGTAAATTGTTCTCTGGGTGGGCAGAAACAAATTCTATTAAAGCTAATGAAAATTGCACATCTGTGGCACAAGACCATATATCCAGAAGAGAAGCAGCATGTGGAATAACTTTCTTTCAAATTTAAGCCTGATCACTGAGGTCTTTCTATTAGGGAGGCAAGCTCACCAGGCTTGCAAGAGCTCTAAGAAGTTTGATACTCTGACAAATTTTGAATCAGTAGCCTAGTTAAAATAGTGAGCAAATCAAATTAACTAAAGAATTAGATTATTTTAACATGGCTGGAGTCTGACACATCTTTCATCTATTTTTTTTAGATTTAAAATAATCTGAACAATTTGCACCCAGTCTTCATAAAGCAGAATGACATCCTTAAGTCTCTGGTTTCAACATGTTAAGAGGTACTTTAGATATATTACATGCACATAAAATAATGGTTTGTAATTGTAAAAGAAGGACAGAGAATCTTTTAGTAATATTAAGATCTGTGCTTTCATTAAGGAGGTGTAGTCTTGGTAAAATAGAAGACGGATTTACTAGTGGAGCTGAGCCAAACATCTGTGTTTCACTGCATAATTTTTTTTGTCCCCTTTTCCAGAATGGAAAAACAGGAACTAATGGAACTGGGTGGGGAACATAAAAATCCTCCAGTCAAATATTGCTAGGTTTTTCTTTACTGTGATTTTTTTTCCTTGTCAAGGAATAAAAATTCAGTGATGCCTTTAGTATAACCATTGTTTTTGTGATGTTTTTGTTTAATACAAAAGGATTCCTGTCATTCTGTGGGACCTGTTCCTGGCAGGTATATTTATATTACACCAATACGCTTCTCCCCACCCCCTCATGATATAATATACAGTGCTCAACCCCTCTTCATTCTCTGTCTCATACTCCAAGGTTAACTCAGAAGTCTTTGAAATGGCTGAAGCACTGTTTTAGCCAGATAGAGGGACAAACTTAGGCCCTACGTCTGGACCTTGAATTAACTTCTGGACTTCTGAGGAATAAATTTACAACTCTTAGAGATTAATTTTGGCCTAAGATGACTTGTAAAATTAATGCAAGCCAGTACATTTGTTCACAATGAGACAAATGTTCCTCTTACTTTAAGCATCAACAGAGAGCTTATGACAAATGACACAAAAAATATTCTTCCTGACAGTGCCTAGAGACAGCCTTCTGAATATGGGGTTTCTTTATTACTGTCTCTTCTTTATATTCATGATTACCCCATCTGTAATTTTCCTAGTTTGGTATCCTCCTAGGGACTAACCCTCTAATTTTGGCAGAGGCCATAAGTGAGATTCGCCACTGAATGTTCCTGTCATTAAGATTTCCTTTGCCGAGGTTGCTCACACACTGTATTTTCAGCAAAAAATGTATAGCACCTTCCCTTGAATGACGGAAGTGAACCACTTGAAAGATGTTTCTCCTTCCTTCTGGCACTATTCTAGCTGTTTGATCCCATGTCTGTAAGATATACATAATTAAGTACAATACAGCAGAAACAGTGTTTGAGGTCAATCTGCAGGTCACTTATTTTTAGTCTTTCAGCAATAACTTCTGGCACCCTAATATAACTACCCAGCTCAAAAAAGTGCAGTTACCTATGTCTCTTCAAGGTATCACTTCAGCATAATTTGCATGAAAATAGTATATATTCTTTTTTAAAAAAAAGAAGACTGAAATACAAGGAAAAGAGAATAAATGCATAACAAAAGGAACATATATAATTTTTTTTCCATAGAAGCTTTTTATCTTGCCTTTCTCCTATGTCTTGTCTTTTCTGTTCATATAATGAGACAAATTTGATGAGATAGTATTTGTTTCCATAGTCAGTCATTTTGGGATTATTTTTTAACTGTGGGAAAACAGGAATAAAACCAACAAGAAGTATACTTTGACTGGCACAGTAGGGTTTTTTATTACTTATGTGTTTTGTACTATTCAGTTCTTAGAAATTTGGTAAATTTTTTAAGAGTAACCATGAAGTTCAAGAGTCTAAATCTTGTTGAAAGTAAACAAGATTCAGGCCTGTACATTTTAAAATAACTTTTAAAACTAGAACTTAGACTCCAAAGTCCTGTAAATATTTTGTATATTTTACCACTTGTCTCTTCTGCAAATTAAACAAGTTTAATCAAAATAATCCAATACTGCACTTAATAGCAGTCTAGTAAAAATACTTTCAGACATTTAAAAAAAAATGTCCATTAAAATTTCTAGTAACATTTTAACTTCAATCAGTATCATTGTTAAATAGGCTTTCTGATAACTCATTTTTTTAAATATGAATGCACATACCACTCATTGTCAATGTTCATGATTATTGGATGACTGCTTTGTGTTACATGCTCAATTTAGCAAAAAAATAGAGGAAAAAAAGGTGTGCCACCAAAGGAAACACGTAGTCCAGAATTAAAATCTTCGATGCTGAATGCTCCAATAAATCAGCTCTGCCTTTCATAGTGTCCTGAATAATACCACTGTTTATCATTTTCAATAATCTTGTGCTTTACTACATGAACTCAGGAACTTAGGAAACCCTACAGATGTACTTTATGATATAATGTATAAAAGTTTATAATGTATAATAAATAGTAAATAATTATTATAGACTATGAAGTAGTATGTAATTATAGTATATAATACATAGTGTACAGTATAGCTATATAGTATAAAATATGTATAGTATATATTATATATGGCATATAATATATACATGGCTTTTTTATATATATATCTTTTAATAGGTATCTTTTTTTGTATTTATATAGCTACACTTACTATATAGGATATAATATGTAACAGTCAGACTCATCCTTTAAAACTAGAAGAAGCCATTTAAGTTTATATCTTCTGATCAGGCTCACAAACTGAACATAGACATTACACAATTTGATATTATACCAGGCAAGATAAACCTCAATTGGTGGAGGAAATTTAGCTGCAATAGTGTCTTTAGCAACTACTGTTTCACCTTTTACTTTGGTTGAAACTCCTGGAATGTCAGTGTTAGAACTGCCTTTTGTCAGGGAAAAGCTGTTATCCGTTGAAAAAGATTCACCTGATCACATCAATTTTCTATTCCTTTTTTTCTGCCCTGAGCTCAAGTGGAAGAAAAGGAATTGTCTGGAAGAAAGTTACAGCACAAAGTAACTTTCAGATTTCTATAATGTGCCATGGCTGCTCTCTGGCTGGCTACAGATCATGGAAGTACCAATAAAGTTGGAATCTCAGCAAAATAGCCAAGTTGTTTCTAGTGATCTTTTCATGACCATAATTTGCTATGTTTAAATGACTATAGTATTTCATAATAAAGACTTTTGAATATATTCCCTTACTGAAAACTACATAGATGAAGCGTATTTTTTTCACCAAGTACTTCCAGTGAGAAGAAAGGAGAGCAAAATGCATATAGCTTAAATGCTCAAATAAACTAAAAAGGAATATACAAAAGCCCTCTCTCCAAATATGCACAGTTTTTCACAAATTCTCACTTGGGTTTCCAAACGAAATGTCTGAGCATGCAAACAAGAGAGTAGTAGTATTCTGATTTCTCTCTTACTCGTTCCTATAAGTTTCTTGTCCTTGGTGTTCTTCATATCTGTCCCTCATGAAATATTGTTATGCAAACCTTTGGGGGCTCTAATTATGTTGTTTATTCTTGATTATGAAGTTAGATGAAAGGAAAAAAACCCTTACTTTATAATTTCCCATTTTATAGCAGTGGGTTTATTTACTGCTGTGATAAACGCCTGAACAATATTGAAAATACTTTAAAAAAACCCTTGAATCATGAGCTCTCATCTTATTTTATATGGATTTTTTTACCCGTGTCAAATATACAGACCTATTATTATTATGGCTGCAATATTATACTTTGCTAGTACTATTTTAACAGGTGCAAAGAAACAACTGTGTTCTTAGCTGTAATAGACTGTTCTTTGCAACAATATTGAATTGAGTAAAATTTATCTTGTGGGGTTTTCCAAAGCTATAATCAGTGAAATTTTATTGGTATAGAAAAATTGTATTTCACAATTGGTTTGTTAATGTCAACAATTTGTATTTATCACTTCTGGCTATCTTGCTTTATTAAAAAAAAAAAAATACTGTGTCTTTTGAAATCAATAAATTTTGCTATCACCTTCAAAAGGAGAAGGATAATGGCCTCAATCCAATTTCTGTTCTTAGTGGCATTGATACAAATCAAAAGTAACTCGAAGTAAGTTAACTATAATTAGAATATGCATATGGTTCTACATGCTTAAACATCTTTAATGCGTAAGACTCTCCTCCAGATATCTTGCCGAGTTATGATTTTGAAGTCTGTGGGGGTTCTGACTGTTTTTACACTAACTATGTCACAATAACTTTGAAAAAGCTAAATATTATCTAAATGGGACTAAGTAGGCTGTGACACTTAAAAAAAATGAATCTGATGCTAAGTACCAGCCTCTGGTTTATTCTGCTTTTCATGAAGGGTTTACTGACTATCCAGATACTCATCTGAAACTTGTCATTCGTAGGCATTTGTGTTTGTCATGGGGTACATAAAAAACTAAGCCACTTAAAGAAACTTTTTTGCTTTACTGTTAGTAACCTCCTTCTCCTCATCTCTGCAAGTTGAGAGGAGTGCAGATGGAGTAGCAGACGCAGTCGACACACAAAGAAAAAGGTGCTTCAACACTAGGCAGCATCAGGAGTCTGAAGCATTAAGACAGGCCTCCATTCAAAATATTTGAAACTTTTAAATAAGCACCGAAGAGGAACAGAAAAGTGTCTAAATTCTAGCACTTTGGCAGCTCATCAGATGATAATATTCACATGCAAGATAAGTTCTATATGAAAATATTTTAAAGTATTTCTTCTTTACTCCTGTTTTTGCAGAAAAGCTCTGTCACAGACTTTAAAATACCATTGTTATCCTTTGATATCCTTTAGTTTCCATTTTATTGCCCTTTCTTTATTCTTAGACTTTCTAAATCCCACTATTTTTCTTTTTAGGTTCTGACATAATTCAGTGAAAGAGAACACTGGCACATTATGCAGTGCCTTCACTATAAGCAAAAGGTACTCAAAATCACACAAGTCTTAGACTTATGGTCAACGGCCACTAGGGAAGATTTCTTTGAATTATTTTTTAAATAGTGACATTGTTGGGATGTTGCCTTCCAAGCCATGTTAAAAAATGACCAACTTGTAGAAAGAGTAATCATGGGAATGGGAGGAAGAGAGACAGGCCTTGCTGTCATTAGTGATGAACATTATCTTACTTGAAAAGTAATATTGAGTTTCCCTGAAGCACAACTCAAAAGTATGTATATCTGGTTCTAAATGTAGTTTGCAAACTTCTTCCAACTGTTTTTTTTACTATAAAAGATTGTTTTTCCTTTTGTTTCACTATATCTGTTTCTATTTTTACACCTTATCCTTTTTCTCCTTATTTTTGCCTGAGGTTTTTCCCCCATTTTTCTCCAGTGTTATGGCATGCTAATGTCATTTCCAACAGAAAATACTGGGAGAAAAGCTTCTCTTACAAACACCTTCATATATTACTCTGAATTTTTACAACTTGTCAAGCATTTTAGTTCATTTTCTGCTGATAGTGTACTAATGTCTGCCAAAAACATTCTTTGTGTGTTGCGTAATGATAAATTTGGATTCCAGTCTTTCAAACTCAAACTCATGCTAAAAATAAGCAGAGTGAACATCTGTGACAAGCAGGTAGTTTTTAATAATATCAGACAGTTCCTTTCTGTGGAGAATTACTACTCTCTCATCTCTAATCAACCTTCTCTGCTGTAACAGCAGCTGCCAATTAGGGATGTTGTCTCTTGGCAGAGTGCTCAGCCCACACTTAATTTATTTTAAGTGTGTTGTGTTTCTCCATGGAAGGTGAGGGGTGTTTTTCAGTATTTTATGCCATCAGAGGCTCATGTCATGTTATACAAAGTGGTGAGATACTCTCAGATCACAGTGGAGTACTTACAGATTCAAGCAGAGTTTCTCAGGGGACAAATCCTCTCATCTAAGCTCCTGACAACGTTAAAGAAAGAGGAATAGTTAATTTTCCTTTTTTCTTATATAGCAAAAACCACATTCCATTCTGTAGAAAGACCCTTACTGATTTCCATGAGAACTTTTTGTCTGATGTTACGAAACATATTGATCTAAAAGTTAACTGCCAAGCCTAAGCTTGTTGTGTTGAGCTGTTTTGCTGGAAAAGAGAGAATCCTATGGAGAATCTTCCTAATTTAGACTACAAGGTTTGAAGGGGTGAATCTATTAATGTAAATACATCTTATTTTGTTGCTGTTGAATTTTAGCTGTATGTTTTAGAGGATATAAAAGCAAGTCTTATAATATTTAGATGACATTTTATTGAATCTCTTCCCTTTGTCTGCAACCCTCTTTTTCCACATGCAAACACATATATACAAATTTGTCATAATAAATTTCAAGAAACCATTGAAGCTTTGGAGATTTGATTCAAATTAAAATAAATATTGCTGGAGGTAATTACATTAGGCAATTTTAAGGCCTATCTTCTGTTGATCAGATATTAAAATTGTTGCAAAGAAGGAAAGCCACCCCCTTCCTCCTTGTGATCTTCATTCAATAACTCTTTGAGTTTTAGTACTAAAAAGGAAGCTAAAACTAAGGCATGTTGAATAACTTGTAACCAGACTGGCAGAGACTGGCAGAGGCAAAGATTTTCTTTTTTTGTAAGAAGCTCTAGCTTCCTCTAGGGATGTGAGAAACTGAATGGTTAAATAACAACTCTTGCTACCTGCAAAACAGGCCATTAAAATTGGCCTGTAAATCAGCCAGTATGTTCCTAATCTTCACAAAGTATGAATCTGGAAAAGACCATCAACCAATACTTAAAGAGACTGTACAGTTCTCATGCTATTTTGATTCTAGACTTTTGTTTGGCTTAAGAACCACATTCATGGCTGCAAGAATGTCTGGATAATTAAGAGACTTGGAAAAAATCTCATCTCCTGGGAGCTTAAACAGTATTTAGCTTGTCTTATTTTGTTGATGAGCAAGACTTTTACTCAAAAGAACAAAAGACTCATAACAAGAACAGTATAAAACTGAGGTATTTAAACACCTCCAAAATCAACGTATGGCTTGAACTTCAATTTAGAAAACCATGAGTTTATTTTTTTTTTCATGAAGTTAGATTTGATTAATTCAATTGCTAATTGATGGATTACTAGATTTGCCTCACAGTCTGAGGAATCAGCAGCCTGACAAACCATATAATAAAATAATTATTTGTATAAATAAATGCAAACATGCATACATACATAAAATGTAATTGAATTTCCCCTTCCCTAAAAAAAAAAAAAGTGTGGAAAACCTTTACAGAGTTTATGTTAAAGCTTTATAGTACTTGTGCAGTATTCTCATTCCAGTCTGTATCAGACAATGTAATGTGTGTGGAGTTCATTAATTGGGTAATATTTGTGCTTTGTACAACCTATTCTAAAGAGATACAAATAGAAAGAACAAAAGAGAGAAAGGGAAACAATAAGAAATAACTGAATGTGAAGAAACAAAATACAGAGGAAACATAGAAGAGGAAAACACTGGGAGGGAGGAAAGGTGAAAAAAAGCATATGGAAATTTTGGCTTTTAACAAAATGATGGATAAGTGTTGAAGTAGTTTGTCTTCAAACTGTATCATTTCCTGGAAATGCCACAAGGCATAGGCATGGCTATCAAGATGATAGATCTTTTCTTCCCCTAGGCTTGAAGCAAGAACATTTTGTTTCACAGGACCCACTGAACTTTTGGAATTTCATTGCGGCTGTTGATGTTTTCGTCTTCTATTTAGTAAAGACTCCCATTTTATCAAGCAGTCTTTCTCCTGGAAAATATTTTCCTCTATTGGTTCTTTAATTGTATCATAGTAGTGAGCTTCTTGCTTGATACTTCCAAGAACAGTAAACGTTGCATACTGGGTAATTCTGAAAAATTCAATACTTTATTTTCAGAACTCCTTTAAGACTGGATCTCTGGGAAATCTTTGACTTCATGCTGTAACACATCTCCATGATGACTTATTACTGTTACTTTATTATTTCACTCCATGCCTCAGCTTTTCCCAACTATGCCACTTCTTTTGTCTTGAACATGGAGCTTGCTTACCTTGTTTGGCATACCTGGATTCTTCCTCAGTGGATAATCATCAAAGTGCCTCTAATAAATTATGATAGATAAATTAGCAATAGCAAGCTTATATGAAATAATACACATTTTATCTTGAAATCTTTTTAATGCTATTTTGTATCAAATAAACTCTTTTCACTAATTCTGCCACATACACTTAACTGCCTTTTGCCAGGGTATAATTTTAATATTACTGTAGTATTAAAGAGACCTGAGGAATTCAAGATTTTCTCCCACCAAATAATTCTTGTTTAATATAGTATTGAAAGACAAACGTCCCTCTGATACACAAGAGGGGATCAGAAGGGATCTTTTTTTGGGTCATGTACCCAAAATCAGGTCAGGTTCCACCAAGCTGCTCTCAAAAGAGCCCAGATCTCCACTGGCTATAGAGGGCATCTGAGACCACCCTCCTGGCCCTACAGTGTCCTGTTTCCTCTGCCAGCAGCTCTGCCTCTTCATCCTGCCCCTTTCTTCCTTGTGCTTGCTGCATGGCTCTATGTTTGGGGAGCCTGCAGTGGTGGCATGGTCTTGTCGCAATCAGAGGAAAATAATGTAGTACATATGTATGTACACACACACACACAGAGTCACACACAAATATACATATAATACATACATAGTGTTTGACCCTCATCAATTTATCTGATTCTAAGATTTAAAAAAAAAAAAATTGAGCTATTGACTTTTTGCTCCAAACCATGAAAGGAAAAAATATTTGAAATTTCAAAAATGCTCCTAGGATAGAAACAAATATTTCCTGCCTAGCTCCAGACTTTCTTCTTTTTCCTTTCTTTCCTTAAGTGTATCTCTTTATGCACCGATCTCACAAATATTGCAGTGACCTGTAGTTACTGTGTATCTGACCTTCTCTTTGAATGCTTGTAGGGATGTTATCAAATAGAAATATGGTTCAGTAACTAATGATGTTTCTAGCAGATTCCTTCTTAAGAGTATTTGAGATTAAACAGACCATTTAAAAAAAAAGAGAAATATTTTCCTAGTGACCCTCAGCAATTTGTTGTGCTGGACTCATTGTGTAACTGAAGTTTCCAAGTCGTCACCTAATCCACTTCAACAGTCCAACAAAGGAGGTTAGAGCAGAAAATACATTACCAATAGAAACAGGGTTGGTTGTTTTTTTTTCTTTTTAACATATCTACATTCTTCATTTGTTTAAATGCTGCACATATTCAGAAAGATAATTTTTTTTGGGAAAAAAGGTTGCAACTATATTTTTGGAAGTAAATCAAAGTTTTGATATAGCGGTAGAGATGAGAAAAACCCATAGTAACTCAGCGTCATGCCAACGAGCTTTTTTTTTTTTTACTGAAATATACTAGCTGTAAAGTCTGTGGCCACACAGCATCTGCAGATTTAAAGGTAAGCTTTCATTTGGCTGCAGGCAGATTCCATAATCCAGACCTAGTTGGCAGGAATGCCCCTAGGCTTTAAAACAAAAGTATTCAGTATGATAACTATAGCACCTCTGAGTTCAGCAAAATATCTGTCTCTGTCCTCATAATCCCTTCTTTTTCCCCTGTAGTTGTTATAATTTGTCAGCATTTGGCTGCTAAAAATTGTCAAATAATTTGTATAAGCTGAGCATGTTTCAGATTCACAGAGTGAAATTCTTGTAAAGAGGGTGCAGCACAGATGCAACGGCACCATTCATTCCACCTGATGATGAAAGACTGGGCAATGAATAGACCCAACGGATTGAGATATACAGGACCATCCCCGTTTTCGCAATCCAAATTTCTATCAATGCTTTCACTCATAATTTCTGATTTTCTCTACTGAAAAAGGAAAATATTGTTTTATGGATGCTGGATTGCAGCAAAGTGATTTTTCTAAAAATTTCCAGCACTGAAAATGATTGATCTTGATTTTTTTCCCCAACTCCAAATTCAATAAATAAACAAGAAAACATTCAATAACGAAAAATTATTTACCAAGATGAGATGTTTGTGACATTTTATTTCACACTTCAGTCACCAGGCAACTGCTTACTTCAGATATTGGGATTAGAACTCGCACAGTTTGGCACCAGAATATAGGCTGCTAACCAGACGGGGAGACATCTATCTCCATAAGCTGGACTAATCAAGAGAACTGCTCTGTATGAGGTAGTCTGACATGGGTATACTAAAGTAAAGGGTAGTGGTCCACATTCATCCATCATGTAAAAGTCAACCTTCATGAGACAGGCTCAATGATTGAAAAAGGATCTTTCTTTATGCCTTACAAAGTTTTCATTTAGACTTTATAGCTTTTACTTCTCACCTTCTCTGTGTGAACTTATCATCTTTTTCATGGCAGGTAAATCACTGAAGAATAATAGATGTGAAATTGCCCACAGGCACCCTGCATTTTGTGACTTATATCCAGTGACATACCCGGAATATAATTAGATTAAAATAACTTGCCAATTTTTCTTTTTTAATTTTTAATCACCTTTTAAAATTGTATGTACTACCTTTTGTTTCCCTGAGATGTGAACAAAAAAGTTTGATGATACACCTAAAATAAGGCCTGCAAAAGCAGATGCCATCTCCTCTTCCACCAGAAAAGTTAGAAAGGCAAGGTTTGATGACCCTATGAAATAACTACTCAGACTTGAAGTATTAGTTGAAGTCCTGCAAGTAGGAGTATATTATTAGAAGTGGTCTTTGAATGAACAGCTCACTCCAGCCAAAATATCATTATTCAGATTGATTGGATGTAGCCTCTGCCAGACTGAAGACACTGAAAGGGTGATAGAGCAACATCAAGGTTGCAACAGTAGTGTGACGTAATTCCACTTATCCTCTGTTCGTCATGTGGTATCATATTCTTTCCCTACACAAATACATGGGCTAAGCAAGATTATTAGGTGAAAATTTAGAATTTAGGTGGGAGAGTTCAGGTAAGAGTTCATTATCACATTTCTCAACTGAAGAATTCTTGGTCTGGGCAATTTTTACCTCAGGGTCCAGGAAGAGACATCACAAAACTCACCAGGAGAATCAGCATTTGAAATGAAAGATTGGGGCTAAAATACAAAGCCACTTCATGCTTTGTCTGATTAAAAATGCATTTCACAGTTATATTACAGGGTAACTCTGCACACATACATAGTACTACCATTGGGCAAAGAATATCAAATCACTTGGTGTGATTGTTTAGTATTTTAGTACTTGATCCAAAATTATATGGTACTATTGAATTATTCATATTTGCCTGGTAGGTTTTTTAAATTTGTGAGTTCTTTGAAAGAAGCAAAATATGACCATCACTGTACTAAGTTTTAAAAGGTAAAAGAATAAAGTTTGCATTTCAGTCAGTGACTGTATCTAAATTTATACATCCTTCAAAGAATATATGCATCCTTTAAAGATGCTTTTTAAAAATAAGAAGCTAGGCTAAATTTTTAACTGAATTGAAATTATTGAAGTAAATACTTTGTTATGTCTTGGTGTAAAGAATGATAAGGAATGCCACAGATGTTGCAGCTGTTGTTTCTTAAATTGCTTCTTGGGAGTGAAATCCTGGCTTTTAGATATGATTGGTAAAACCCCAATGATTCCAAATAAAAAAATATAAATCTCAAACTAGAGTATGCTTTTTTACAGTCTTGGCCTACAAGCATTTTTCTATTGTTTTAATAGAAGAATAGAAAACTTTAAAATGAAATATGTGTAATAATAATCATGATTAGTAATAAATGATGTCATGGTGAGAGGCCATTGACCAGGGAATAACTTGTACTTGCATGTTCTAGGCTGTGAAATATCACTCATACACCCCACTGGGACAAGAGAAGAAACACTGATCCAACAGAGAAATCTTCTAGCTACCTGCTTGTACCCATTTATTTTCAGCAACCACAAAGTATTACTTAATCAAAAGGTATTATTTTGCCCTTTTAAAATATCACTACTCTGTGACCATAATTCAGTACCATGTCAAGCGTAAGTCTCTTTATTTCCACAGAATAACAGTTTTGGATTGATTTCAGAAGTTACAGCTCTTACCCATGAGCTTTTTTGTTTTTTAACGCTGCCAAGAACAAAAAGAAAACACAGATTAAAAAAAAAAAGAAAATTTTGAGTACTTCTGAAAGCTTGCTTTACAAAGTTCCTCGGGTTTATGAGGGGTGATACCACTGTAACTTCACAGATCTAAAAGCACAAATTTTATCGTATTTGTTATGTATGACTGTGGTACAAGAGAATTTATGAGGCGTGTGTTCAAAAAGTGTCTGCCTCCTATATCTGTGAACCACAGGGCCTAAAAGGCATTTTGATGAATTAATTGCTTACTTATGAAGTAAATAACATGCACAAATAGCTTTTCAATCTCAAACTTCAGTTACAGGTTGACTTCAGGGAAACCTTTCTTTATAGGAGGTATACAGTATGTTATATATGTATATTATTAACAATTCCTTTCTGCTGGACACGAAGACAGTTTTTTATCATGGTTGCCAGATCATTATTTGTTAAAGTTAAGTGTGGTCTGACTGAAGGCTGTGAAGTTTGCAAGAGAGAAAGAAACTGTCACTTGACCCTCCTGTTCTTTCTAGCATCCATGAAACTGTAAATCATCAGACACAACTCCCATCTTAGTCCAAGTGAAGGACTAAACTCAATATTTAGACTGAGCTTGACAGTATTATTAGTCAGATTCAACTGGGATATTTTTACGTGGATGAGATTTACTATTTATGAGGCTTATGCACTGTTTGAATCTGACCCAAAGCCTTTTTCTAAATCTTCGGCTTTATACAGAACTGATTTTCATCTATTTGTACGTTGTTGCAAACCATTATTCATGTTGGCTGAATGAACAATTTTATAGACATATTCATATCTACAGGTTTCTTATGCAAATTACTAACTGAGAACATCCACTGAATAGTCAAAACTCAAGCTGTATGAACAGCTGCCTAAGTCAACTTGCACTGTTCTGTTCCCTGACCAATTCATCAAATCTCTACAATGAAGAGGAAACGCATGTGAAGAAAAGAGATTACCAAATCCTTCAGGGAATAAAATAGAACACTTAGAAGGGAGTTATGTAATACGAGTGAGTATAAATATATCTATATATATTTAGGGCACTTAAAATCTTTTCAGTTCCTCTGTACAATGTAGTTGCCTGCACATTTAGGCCTTAGGGATAAATTCTGAGGTCTATTAACTGCGTTTATTGACAAGCTTGAAATTTTACCTTTTCTGTTTCTTCCATCCGATTTCCGCTGGCAAACTGTAGTTATTTAGAACTGGAGTTATGGGGGGGAACAGGTGGTGCTTGAGAAATTCCAGCAGGAATTTGCTTCTCCATCTCTGTTTGGCATATGAATACATACACTCTGCAGGGCTAAAAAAGCAAAGCTGTCTCAAAAACCGTTTCTGTTAATGTACGTACATCAAAGTTCATAGAGAAATAAGGAGAATGCACATATGAAAACAACTGCATTAATATTTTCATATCATTTGTTTAGCATAACACTAAATCCACAAATAAATGATATACAGTCACATCAATCAAAAACTTCTTTAAACAGAGGAGCCTTGTCCTATAAGCTGAAGGGGAAATTCAGATTCACAATCTCTCAACTGAAAACACTCGAATCTTACTTCTTAAATGTGCAAATCCAGAGATCTTTACCTCAAGCACCTCTACTGAATTAATTGTAAAGGGAGAAATAAGGGAGGATACATTTACGCAATACTCTACAGATTAGCATTTAAACATGTCCTTAACCCAGGGCAGGCCTATGGCAATACTGTCATTGTGAAAGCAACCCTTTTATACTTCTTTAAGCATCTTTTCACTCACAATGTCCTCATCATTCAAGGATTGTAAATGCTAGTGGGAACCTCCTAATATTTGTGCTTTTAAATGCTAAAATCAGCATCGGTATATGATTCAGTTGCGATGTTGTAAGAGAACGTGCAGTTATATAGAAATGCCGTATTACCTGAGGAGGTACTTCTCTGTGTGCAAGGAGGGTGTTAGGTCAGCACAGAAACATAATCATGCCCCTTTCTTTCCTACTCTGCATTTCAACAGCAGTTACTGGAGAGAGGTTGTTTTCTGCTGTCATGTCTTTCTTGGAAGTTCTATCATTACATACTTTCAGTCATTTAAAAAAACCCGCAACACCGATTACAATTCAGTCAGTGGTGTTTCATGAACATTAAAAATGACAAATCAAACTCATAATGAGACTGCTCAATTCAAGTGCCCTTATCTTTGTTTCGTCTCTGATTTTTACAACCAAGAAACAATGAAGACTGGCCTTTCAAATACCCTTTCTGTATGCATCCTATGAAACAGCACTGCCCAGATTTAGTGAAGTGCAGTCTGCTAAACTGCAGTAGATGACTGAAATTTTACTTTAGTAGATTTTTTTTTTTACAGAGCAGCTTAATGTTGATTCACCCTGTTGTGCTATCAACTCAAAAGTTATGAGATCTTGAGAATGAGTTCTTTCACACAGTCCCATCACTGTCCCATTTCTTTCATTCCTAAACTGCAAGAAGAGTCCTTGGGGAGGGAGATTTCTGGACCATTGTTGCTGTATTTTTCTCTAGCACAGCAGCATTCCACCCACCCTTAAATGCAAAACACTGTCCCAAATTAAAATCTTAGTTCAGCCTCAAACTACAGATGAGGCTGAATTTTAGCCTTGAACATGTTCTGTCGTTTTTATCTACTGGGGTTGCCAGACTGGCTGCACTACTTAGGTTATGAGCAGCAGTACCAGAAGAGCATGTTCCACCCGTGCAGAGCAATACATACTGCAGAAAGCATGAGAGGGACATTGGCTCATTGGAGATAAGCCAACAGGGAGGAAGAAGCAAAAGGGATAGGATGGCAACCAGGGACGCCACCCAAGTTAGTTGTTTTTTGTGGTAAAAAATAATAAGATTAGACATAATCACATTTTACAGTAACAACATGGGTCTCATTACTATAATCTACTGCTTGCCTTTACTGTGTTACTCTCAACATTTTCCTCTCCTGGTCATTTAACCACTTTTTTCCCCTGTTCAAATATTTTTTCTGGCTCGCTCTGACTTTCCACAATGCCATAAAGCTCTTGGGACCTGTCCATGGTTTAGTACAACTTCATACTCTGTACAACTGCAAAAGCATATTTTCTCCATCTCTTCTCTTCTACTTTCCTCTTTAGAGCTGATTGGATATAGCAGCAAATAATATATTTGACTATCCAGAAGACATTACCATAAGACTGAACTGAACATAGCTGATCAAATATAGAGGGAAAAGTTATTGACCAAATACAAAAGGAGATGAAAAATTGTTTAAATTGTTCAAACAGACTAACATATCAGTATTGCTTGACTACTCCAGCTCTCTGCTCAGCTACTTACTTCAATCTCCATCTGTTTTTTTATTTTGGTTTTTTTTTTTGTCTTCATGAACATACTCCATGATAGTCCTGATGTATGCAATGACTGTCAGCAGTGTATTTCCTACCTTTCTGCTTAAAGCTTACTACTTCTGCAAAAAATCATTCACCAGCAACTCTGCAAGATAATCTCTGCAATGTAAATTAGCTTGCAGTGAACTTCATGGCTAAACTGCCACCTGTACAAAAGCAGAGTAATTTACAGCTAGATTAGGTATCTTAAAGTTACTGTGCAGTCATTGAGATGTTGTCACATCCCCGTTCTTCTCAGTGGGAAACAGAATCTTGTAAGGCCTGTTCCTTTTACTTTTTGCTGACCCTTATGAACCCGACATTTTCCATGTCCTTAGCTCTTTTGTTTTACTCTTGCACAACCAGCCCTGGAGACACGTTCCAGTTTCATGGAGCATTTCTCTGTGGGTCATAATGCACACCTTATGCTGTTGAATTACTAAAACATAACGGATATATTCCAGAATATCCAAAAAGAGGATGCAGAGACATGGCTGACACTCAGGGAGAAGCAGTTAGGGGGGATCCCCAGAGTATGTAAATCAGAATAGCTTGGCTGTTATCAACAGTCACTCTGGTTTACACCAGCTGAGGTGATGGTTAGCTCTCTCTTAGCTCTGTTAGCCTTTGCGCTACTCCACTGGGATCCTTGACCTTCTGTCTTAGTTTCATAGGTATCTTCATGTGTTTACACTCTTCATACCATCTGCTGTTTATGGAATGACTCATTATTGAAATCCTTCTACAAGCAAGAGCAGGAAGCCTTTTCTCAGAAGCAGAAACACCGTATTTTCTCTGTGTCAAACCCTCTCTGCAGAACCCTCTGCTATTTTGATGGGCCGTATTAATGTACTAAAACTACTGGCTACATGCCCACCCCCCCCAATCTGCTGTGCACTGGCACATGAGCTGAACTGATTACTCTGGTGTTTACAATACTCCAGAACTATGATTTCTATTACAAGTCAAAAGGACAGTAGTTATCTTAGCCTACTCAACAGAGTTCATGTGAAAATTGTGGCCTCTTTGCTGAATACGAACATTTCAGTAATTTTATGCAGACATATTTCTGATTACCCAGTGGTATCTTTAAAAAAAAAAATTAGTCTTTCATTTCTATATTTTAAGTGTAAAAGTGAAACTTCAAAAAAATGATTGTGTTTGCTATGATAAAAATGAAAAAAAATTACATACAAGCCAAGAATATATTAGGTGGGATTTTGCCAGTAGCAAATGTTTGCTTGCAAGTAATAAACCCTCCACCAAGGAAATGTGTAATGAATTTGCTTGAAAAGTCCCTATTTCCATGGGCATGTTTGAAGTCCTTTTGTGAAATAACAAATTAAGATACAAAAATGAAAGTCTAATGTACTAAAAAAATGTGGTTGGCTCTTTGGCAAAATTAAATGTGTTAGGAAAAGGAAAGCTACATTTAATATCATATGATATGTCTACACTAGCAATTATAAAAAAAATTATCAGTGTGGTACTAAATTTAACAGTTTTTCAGAATCTGTGGTTCTCACATACCACGCATTTACACTGGGCAGGAAGAGTAATGGCTTCCTCATACAATAAGGGCTATTGGTAAATTGTGGTAAACCAGGCAGAGCAACTCAATTCTGTCCTGGTAAAGTCAGTATCTTGACTCCAGTAAAAATGATGTGCAGTCTCTGTTAACTCTATGGTTAGAGAAGATGTAACTTAATGAAACTGATTTACTGTTTTTTGAGATGGTAGTAAGTTGCATAAAATAAAATTGACTAAAATTTATTTCTAATTGACTGGTCATAAGTTTTTGAGAGTCATGTCATCCTGTGTGTTTGTATAATCCCTATGAGAATGTGGCTTCAGTCGTGACTGTGGCTTCTGGACAGTCTCACTACAAATATAATACTACTACTACTTAGCCATATCAGAAGAGAAAACTACATTATCAAGAGATTTTAGTAAGATATCTCCTATTGATTTAAAATGGTCTATGAAGCTTAAACCCATACTAAAATATTGTGCAATGTTATGGAGAAAAAGAACCTGCTAAGGCTATTTAGACACGGACATATCATAATTCCATATTGCTTCTTTACTATTACAACGATTTTAAAGGGAAAATGCTTGATATTCACCAAGGTTTTGATAATCAGGAAGTCTTAACCATTTCTTTAGAAATGGTGAACAGTTTCCTTAATAGAAGGTAAATTAGAAATCTATGCTGCCAGTAGCAATTTGAAAATATCCTTACAAATCTTTGAGATAAACCGACAAATGACATCCCATTTGCTTTATGTGCCAGTTGACATTATAGGCCAAATCTTGCCCTGTCCATAAAATATGGCTCAATGTGATAAGGCAGGAATAATTTATGGTAAGATTTAATCTTTCCTGAAGAAAATGGAAGGGAGACTAAATGAGAAGTATGTAGCGCTGAACAACAGAGCACAGAGACAAGGGAGGTTAAGAGAATTTTAGAACCAGAAAAGCAAATTGCATGCCAGGCAAAATAGTGGGTGCCTACTCCTAAGTTTGAGAATGTTTAAATTACATTTATTTGTGAATGACATTCCGCCTGAGAGATATATACACAGATGGTTAGTTACTCAGTTGAAAAATGTGATGTTAAAACTAAAATATCTAAACTCAGGATAAGGGTGTGTGTGTGTGTGTCTCTGTCTCATAATTTTTTTGATGGAATTATTAACTTTGAAAGAAAAACATAATTTAAGTAGGCAAGAAGCAGACACAGAGATTTTACGTTTGTTCAGTACTTTCACTAAAGAATCAAAGAGTACTAGTGCTCTGCTTATATTCCAGAGGGTATTATTATTTTTCAGGGCAGATTTCCCTAACTGAAAGGCCATAATACAAAAACACAACAGCCGTTTTGTTCAATCTGTCTTACTGGCAGAGACTGTAATTCACCTAACTTCCTCCTGTGAATTAGAATTTCCAGCGTGCCCACTCCCAGTTCAGAGTGAACCTCAGCGAATCTATAGATAATACACAGATCTCAATGAAATTTGGCAGTTTCATGGACTTGTTTCTTTTCGTTTTTTTAGCTTGTGGTATCTCAAATGTAAATGAACTAGAAACTTCACTTTAAGTACAATTCAAACCCTGGCCACAAACTGTCTTGAATGAAAATTTTAAATGAATCTGGTAAAAAGCCAAAGCAAGAGAACTTTTTGTGCAGCAATTTTTTTGTCAGCTAACTTTTGAATAAGAAGTTGCTGTGTTTGTTTATTTATAGCATCTTATTTACATATGCAGTCCAGCTAATTCTGTGTGGAAATGCCTTTCAGAATGTGTTTTTGCAAATGTGCCTCTCTACAAGACCCATGGAGGTAAGTATTAGGTGAAATAGTATCTGTTCTCTCTTCTTGCAATGCTTGTTTTCTAGCAGTCAGACTTCTATAACAGTCAGACTGTCAGAATATTTTCCTAAGTAATTATGGAAAAAAAAAATAGAAAGTTCCAGCTCTTTAGAAGAATTATAATTGGAATAAAAAAGACCCAATAGGAATTAGATAAAAACCGATAAAAATCTCGTACATTGCCAGTTTTCTTCTATAAATGAAACCCTAAGTAAGACTTGAAGGGCTAGCAATTGCCAGCAATAAGAAAATTCACAGAAAGGTAGAGCAATCTGTTGCTTTTTTTGTCATTATCATTTCTTAAGGATAATGATAAAAGTCCTGAGGTTAGCCTTACCTGAACAACAAAGGTATTAGTAAGGCATGCTTTGAAAGCAAATTTAGAGAAAGGATTTATCTATGCTAAAGTCATACATGTAACTTGCAGGATAAGTAATTTCTCTGCTGCTGTACCTAGACTGTTGCTCATAGCTGAGCCTGGCTGAATGAGGCCCAGCTTTGGCATCTCTATAGGACACTTCAGTTTGCTGCTATGGCTACAGTGCACACATTGCCAGTAGTGTAGTACAGATATTTTTCCAGGATGAGGACTGAAATCCAGCTAACCTCCGGCACTTTCCCACATCTTTGTAGACTGATGCCTGGAGCCTTCTGATCTGCAGGTTTTAAAAGCTGTCCTTGGAGCCTGTCCATAGGCTGAGGTGAGAGCCAGTAAGGCGATGTGCCTGGAAATGACCTTACACATACGCACTTTAGGGCTGAGCAAGTTATAAATAAATACCACATTAAATTGCTGGTGATTTGGGGAAATTATTATAACAAACAGGTACATCCATTCTGTGTGAGAACAGATGAAACCTCCTCCAGCTTGTAAAAGGATAAAAAGAATAATATGAAGGCAGAAAAGGTAAAAGAAAAGTCTTTATTTGTTCCATTCAGTCACTTCCACCTGGGACATAGTCCTGGGCAGAAACTATTAACAATGGCTAAGAGGTATATAGAGCCATAGTTTCCGTAGGTTGACTTGGTGTACACCGGTGAACCTATCTGTGCAGATCTTGGTGCCATATCATGTGATGCAGAACACCTATGTGTCACACAGTCCTGCAAACGGTGTGGCTGCATTTATTCCTGGTATCTATAACTGAACAAATGCATTAAGCACCTCCTATAAATAGGGCATATCAGTGGACAGTTGGAAAGGCAAGAAAGAGCACAATTTATTTTAGAAGTTAAAAAAAGCATTTTTTGTGTTTACACAGTATCTTAACCAAAAGAGTTTGGAATTAAACCTAAAAAGGAACATGGTTTCTGGTTCAGTAACAGAAGCATTGCTTCAACTCTGCCTGGTCACAGCATAGTTCTCCACAGAGCTCCATTTTCCAGCAGAAAGAACAGTTTTGGCTAAAAACACACCCAGCTCTGGAACTGCATGGTATATTGAGTGGGTGGCTTTTCATTTTTTCTTTGGAGCTCTTCAATCTCTTCGTTTTACCTGCAAAAGAAAATTGGTATCTGGGAACAGTATCATAATACGACATAAAGTTTTGAATGCAAAAATTCCGGGAGACATATACATGCACTGCAGAAGCATACATTTTACTAAGAAGAAGGGGGTAGATCTGTGCTGCTAAGCAAAGAGAATCACTTTCAAGTGTCATTGGCACAGACAGATTCTTGTACATCGCACAAATAAGAACATTTTGAACGCTACAACCAAAGTCTTGTTAAAAGTTCATTGGGTTTCATGTTTCCCCAGACCACAATTTGTCCTTTGCTTTTCAGTTTCCAGGACATGGAGCTGTGTCGTATTCTGACTTTTCTGGAACATCTGGTGTCAGCTCTGGTCCTCTCTATTTGTCTGTCCTGTTTAGACCTTTTGGCAGCTGTTGCAAAGAGCAGAATTGTTGCAGAAGAAAAAGAAAATTAATAGAAAGATCATCATTTTATGCTTATGATACTGCTAGCTTAAACCACAGTCAGCACCAGAGGTGTTCTGGAGCTGAGAAAATAATGTTATGGTCAATTTATTTGCCCAGGAATCATCTTGATCCCTTTGTTCTGCTGATCTTGTTTAAAGGTACTCCAACAAAGAAAAGTTATCACAGAAATGGGTATTAGAGACTATTAAGTAGTAATTGGCAAAGTAAATTCTATACAATACATATATTGGTAAAAAAGCTAGGAATACATAGGTGTATGCTTTTATATACATATATATACATGCACAGACACTGACCTATTTATGCTGTATTCAAAATTAGCAACTTGAATATCAAATACATTCTAAAAGTAGTAGATGGCCCAGAGTTGCATCGTATAAAGTAAAAGTTGATGACCTATTCATCCTCAAACTATTCCCTCCACTCTCTCCCAGCAACTGCATTTGTGACATACTGTTTCTATAAAGGTTGGGATACAAAGGGGAATAAAAGCTTGAATGCTGAAAATGCAGTTTACACATTACATGCCTAACTGACAGCAGGCAGGCCCAAGAAATTAGATATATTAAGAAATTACATACATAAAAAGAATCCTTTTGCTTTTTTTTTTAACTCTTTACTTATTCAAATATATTTGAAGTAGAAATAAATGAATTATCTACATTCCCTTAGTCTCTGTTTCAGCTTGCCACACTTTAATAGGGTTAATGTTTCTTTCAAGCAAGGTATTTCAAGAATTCAATGAATGTGCTTAAAATGTATTAAAAAACTTTTGAAATCATTTAAAAACAACACTGAAAAAAAAAAGTAATTACCTGTGGTCACTGCTACTAGTACAGTCTTGTTTCATGTTGACATTGTCTTGATTTATCTGTCTTTTGCCTATTTGTTCACATGTCTATATATGACGTGGTTTAACCTCAGCCGGCAATTGAGCACCACACAGCTGCTCACTCAGTCCCCCCCCGCCCCAGTGGAATGGAGGAGAGAATCCAAAGTGTAAAAGTGAGAAAACTCTTGGGTTGAGATAAGAACAGCTTAATAATTGAAATAAAATAAGGTAAAATAGTGGTGGTGGTTGTAGTAGTAGTAACAATAATTAAAAGAATACACAAAATAAGTGATGCACAATGCAATTGCTCACCACCTGCTGACAGATGCCCAGCCAGTCCCCGAGCAGCGGTCGCTGCCCCCCGGCCAACTCCCTTCAGCTTATATACTGAGCATGACGTCCCATGGTATGGAATATCCCTTTGGCCAGTTTGGGTCAGCTGTCCTGGCTGTGCCCCCTCCCAGCTTCTTGTGCACCTGCTCGCTGGCAGAGTATGGGAAGTTGAAAAGTCCTTGACTTAGTATAAACACTGCTTAGCAACAGCTAAAACATCAGTGTGTTATTAACATTATTCTCATCCTAAATCCAAAACACAGCACTATACCAGCTACTAGGAAGAAAATTAACTCTATCCCAGCCAAAACCAGGACAATGTAGGAAGTAGATCATATTTATTCATGAGTAGTTTTCTGGGGGTCAATGAAAATCCTACAGATGTATGTGTAGTATAAATTAGATACATTAGAAACAAATACAATTTTTCCCTCCTCTATGTACTATCATTAGAGTTCTTTTTATTTATGAAATAAGCAAGGTAAATGGTGCAGAATCCGAAAGTATTTATCAATTCCTTTGCAGTCCATGATTTAATACCCTAATTAGACTTTGGGGAAAGAAAAAAAATGATGGCACACCTTATATTCACAGCAAAAACATTCAGAAACTAATCTTTAAATGTGGATAATCCTGACAAATGTTTTAGAAAAAATATTCCTGGCTATTCTTCCTGGGATTACACACATATATGAAGGGTAGAATGCACTGTTTAAACGATTTCCCTGAGCAACGTAAGATTCCACATCCTGAAAAGTTAACCTAACTGACCAACATGCTAGATACAGAAGTTGCTATATCATTTGTTAGCATGCCAAAGAAAATAATTTAGAAGTTTAATACAAACCAAAGGAAGTGTTCAGTGATAAGAATGACTCAGTGTTCCAGGTTGAGATACAAAACAGGTCCAGCGAATTTAAATTATCACAATTCTAGTGACCAATTCTTCTTCAGTATGAAGACATTTACCCTATTTTCTTATCAAATAACTTTAAGATTTACCTCATTTGATATGCCATTGATTATTTTTCAGTTTCTTCAATTTTCCTTACACTGCTAGACATGGTTAGATTCTATTTAGATATTTATTAAACTGGATACATGTTTTAGTATAGAAAATAACTATTCTGTAGAAAGTTCAAAGTTTAAAAAAACCCCAAACCCTCCAACTTTCAGACAACTTTTAGGAGATGCAGGAAGAACCTGAAGACAGTCAAGTTTTATTCCTGGCTTTCATTTAGTAACTAACACAGAATTCAGTCCACCCTTCAGAGCTTTATATCTCGGTGGCAATACAGATGAGCATAACAAAAACAGCTGTATTCTGATATAGACTTTTCTGAATTGGTGGTCTGACATCATCATGATACCTTATGCTATGACTTTTTTTTTGTTGAGATAGCAAATACTTATACTTTCCATTAACTTTAAACAATGTTGGTTAACAAGTGTTAAAGTACATTTTATATAGCTGATTTGAATGTCATACTGCAAAATGTGAATCAGTTAAAATATTTAGTTATAAACAGATGATTTATTAAAGAAAACACTACATGCATTTTGAGCTACTAAAAATAGTCTACTATGTCAAAATGTGTAGTAGGAGATACATTTCTCAGATGCTGATCTTGCCATATGTAAGACACTTATTTTAGGTAACAGTAAGACCTTTCTACAATACTGCTAGAACAGTTAGAAAAAACCCAGGCAAGCTATGGGCACAAGAGCGCTTCTTCTATGTGTACTTCAAACTGTATTATGGCATCACTGGCACTATTAATCTTTTACCTTTTTTGAGATTGGACAAATCCAGTGCTGAGACTGTCTTTAAAGGTGCCTGAAGCAGGACTATCTTTAGAGGCACCGGGTAAGAAATGTAGTGTACCATCCCTCTCATTATTTTATCTCCATAAAATATCTGCATTCTTTTTTTTTTGGTTATACTCATTTTCATATATTTCAGTCCAAAACCCACCTCCAGACTGTTATACTTGTTGATAAGGCCTAGATGTGAGGACTTACAAATTGTAATCTTGCTCATGAGCTACTGTTCTGGAATTAATTAACATAATTAACTAATTATGTATCAGTTTACATACAGAAAAGTTTATGGGCTGTATTACAGGTTATTCTGTCCTAGTTTAGCTCCATAACCTAGCACACAGTTCATAGACAAAGCATGCATAATTTGCAACCTTCTTCATAAATTATTCAGATTTCTAAAAACATCTTGAAGTGTAAGAAAACTTAATAATTTTTGAAAGAAGACTTTATGATCCATTTATCAACATTTTGCAGAACAAAGAAAAAGACAAGTTGTTACAAATTATCTGTTCTATGTTTTACTTAAATTTGTTTCCTTTTAGCTTTCCTGAACAGTAAATAACTTTCTTTTTCCTTACTCTTACTTGAAAAGTCAGATTTCTGAACTCTGTAATGAATTCAAGAGTGCAAGATATTCACTATATTATTCCCTGAATTAGTGAACCCTATACTGTATGATCCTTGAAGATGTAGTAATAATAATAATAATAAAAATAATAATAATAAAAGAGTACTTTTATGAATTCTACTATCATTATTCTAGACACAATGCATAAAATCAATGCATTAAAACACAGTGAAGATCAATACAGTCATGTATAAGCAGATCACTGTGTAGTACTCCTTAGACAAAAAGTTACTCATTTATTTTTTCCATTGTAGAAATAGATAAAAAAAAAAGGACAAATCCTAAATTATCTCAGTAGGGCAATGTAAGCTTGGAATAGTACATGAAACTGACAAATTCCTGGTATAGGTCAAAAAAGTTGTTCAGTATAATAATAAAATAATATTATTCAGTAAGTATGGGATTTTAAAAAATCTGTTTTTACAAAGTTCAGTTCTTTTCAGATAAGGGAAGCAGGACAAGGCACTACCATAACAGCCAGAGCTCTTAAGTGCTATGGAACTGCAAATCCGTATGTAGTACAGTAATGTGCTTTGTAGAGAAAAGTTCAGTGAAATCTAGTTTGGGGTCTAGAAACAGCACCACATCATCAGCCTCTTGGCACACCCAATTAACCTGAGTGGAGGAGTATGCTGCCCTTCTAGGACCAAACCAGAATCATTTCTTTTGTTCACAGTGGCAAAACAACATGTTTGGATCTAATCAGGATAGCTTTTTGTGGTACTGCAACAAATACTGTGGGGGTACTCTGACATCCATACTGAGCAGAGGTGGCACAGCAGCATCCCTGTGGGTGGTTGCTCTCTCAGCATACCTCTGCACCTGTGGTCCTCCCTTGTGGAAACCTCTGGGCAACAAAGGACAAAATGAATACTAGCCTGAGTCAAGAAGTTGCTGCATAATTTGTAGGCGGCCATCACGTAGGTTAACCTACCAAGTAGACAGGATAATGGGAACCTCTAATATTCCTGAACAAAAATTTCAAAGAGGAAACACCATTAAAAATCTTGGTTCTACTTCCATGTCTGTAAAACTTCATACTTAACAGATGCAGGATGGAGAAGGAGAAAGGAAGGGGGCAGACTCCATCTTCTAACAAATCTGCAGAACTTTCTACTTCACAGGAGTGAAATATTTCTTTATGTTTACAACCCTTTTTGTAAGGATGGCTGGGTCTCTGCTTATCCTTCCAACATATTTTCTCCTGAAAATGTTATTTCAGCTTGCTGTTATTTGCCATACTCCTTCCCCTTTCCTCACAGATATTCAGTGATGTTGAGGACTCGGAGTGATTAATAGCTAGATTTTTGTGACTGTTACTGGTAATGGAGTTCAATATAACAAGCTAAAGCTCAGATATCAGTGATTCACAATGTGTCACTTCTCCAGTTTTCTTGTCTCCTGAGATCCCCACAGCTCCAGCAAGGGCCAGTAACAGTAGATAAGGTGGTGTAAATGCATACATCTTTCACAGCTTCACCTGGAACAATTCAGGCTTTGGTTATATAATGAAAGAGCTGCTGAAAACTTCACTTTGTTTCTTACTGTAATCGAACTGGCTTGAATAAGTTCATAAGCAGACCTTTACAGTCCTCAAACACTAGAACAGCAGCAATAGCTTGGGAAGTGTATCTACTGCTGTGCTTCCTCCACCGTATCTCAAAATCCTCAGCAATGGGTTAAACTTGCTAAGAAGAGAGCAAGTGTCCATTTTTGCCATTTAATCACAGTGATATCCTGTGAAGCCGGCTGTACTTCTGTGCAGGAGAATAAGAAGGGATTAGTATCTAATCTAATAGATACTTAGATTAGAGACTGAAATATTTTGAATGATCCATACTGCACCGGTAAGAAGATATTAATACATCAGATATGAAGAGTGATCCAAGAATAGATGGTATTTCAGCTCAGATTTGTTCCTACAGTGTAACAGCACAACAGAACCACCTTGGAAGAGAAAACAAACATTTTTAGTCTCAGAATCATGTGACAGTCATGGCTGGGATGGGTCTTAGACTAAATTGTCAAGTGTTGTTCCAGTCCGTTCTGGGGAAAAAAAAAGAAAGGAAAAAAGAAAGAAAAGGATACACTTTTTACGAGACAGTTTTGCTCACATTTCACACAACTTTAAACTTTGCCTTACTGTGTAGCGTGTTGAAAACTGCAATAAAATGCTAAATTACAATTGTCATGAGCTGGGGATTAGAGGCAAATTTGCAAGCATGGAAGCTGTAGATCTGTTCACTAAATATGTCAAACATGAACTTATGATAAGTAACTATTTTCAGCAGAAAGAACATGCATAATAAAAGATTGGACAAAGGAATAGGTACATTCAATGTCATGTCAAAATGGATTAAAGGTATAAATGTATGATATATCATGTACAAAAGTGCTACTTATCACCTCAGAAATCATCCACAGAACTTTTAAATAGGCAAGCAGCCCATCTCAGCACAAATTTGATATGATTTACTTTGTAAATAGGACCCATTGTCTTTTTTTTTTTTTCTGTAGCTCTATTCAGGGCTTTTATCTGAGTCTGTAAAGTATAAATAGAGTCTTATATACTGGCATACTAATAATATTGCTTGCAAAATTCAATATTTTTGGGGACAAGGTTTAAAATCACCTCCATGTATGGAGGGTTCCTAGAGATGTCAGACATAGAGGTACTGAAATGGCAATAAATAACTTGATTTGTTGAGGTCTGGTTTCCAGAGTAGGGTGAAATGTCACAGGTTACCCTTAGGTAATGTTGTCCAGAAATGCTGGAAGATATGGACAACAGCTTTCTGAAAGTACTTGCATCACCTCTGTTAAGGACACACAACAGATGTTGATCCCTTTCTAGAACAATTTTTAGAGAATGTCTCATATTCAAAAACCATAAGCATTCTCCCCTGCAAATACAAATTCCTCTATTGTCAAATACGTTGTCAAACTATTGTCAAAGTATTTAGGATGTTCAAAATGAGAAGGTCTTTGGGGAAGAATCCTTCATACGACCATAAAAAATACCTAATAATAATATTATACAAAAAACAGGACCAACAATACTAAATGTTAATACAGTGATGTGGTAACTTTGGAAGATGCAAATTTTAAGTTGATCCATAACAGGAAAAGATCAGATGCCTGAAAAACATTTCAGATCCCCCCCCC
>NW_008795127.1:3575518-3616236 GCF_000699145.1 Aptenodytes forsteri | reverse complement strand
TTTCCCTTTCTTTTTTAAATCTTACTATATTTTGGGCATCCCCAGTAACTTTTCTCTGAAAATTGTCAGTAACAGATGCTTAGATTAGAAACGGAAATATTTTGAATGATCCATCTCCTGCTGTAGCATTCAGGCCCAGAAATCAGGGATAGGAACTTCAGAAGATGAAGACAGTATACAAATAATCATTTTCAGTCACCATTGGGTGGATTTTTTCTCCATGAATTCATTTCTTTTTGAGTCAATATGTACTTTTTCATCTTCAAAATGCCCTGTGCCAGTAAGTTCATAATTTAATTAAGGATTGTTAAAAACAGTCCTGCCATTGACACAGACTTTTGCTTTGTGCTCAATTCCTTTTCCAGGTATTCCTTACTTTTTGTCTTTTTGACAGATGAGCATTAATCAGAGAACTATTATAATAAGCTAACTGTAAACCCTGTTATCGTACAAATGAATCCTAGTGAGCCCATCATTGTGGTGCATAGTGTTTTTAAGCTGTGCAGAGCTGACTAGTTTAACCTTGGGTATTTTTAGGATAAAGCAACAGGCCTGTCTTTCCTGTTAACTATGGGGTTTAGATGGCTGATGGTCAAAGTAGCAGGGAGGACATACTATTCTGTTTACATTTTCTAGTAAAGGTTTAAGTCTCAGGCCTTGGTGCTCTCTTTTCCCTTTGCCCATTTAGTTTTTCTTGTGCTCATGGTTTCTTTCCTCTGCTCACTTGTTTATTTACCACCCAGTGTTTCCCTGGTATTTTTCCTGGTAGCTATTACATTCCCTTCTTTTCTTTATGAGCTGAAATAACAGCTAACACATATGCAGCCCATCATCAAAGGCTGTAAATAACAACAAACTTCATACTTTTACAAAAGTTACTACAGGTTTTCCTATGGCCCCATGGTATAAAATAAGGCTGAAGATTGTATAGTGGCTTCAGTGAAGCTGGTTGTCACCTTCCATGCATTTCAGTTAGAGGGCAATTTATCCCTCTTTGTTTAGCAGTGCACTATGATTTGCGTAGTATCTAATATGTAGTGTGTCTGGAAAGTGCTGAGTTAAGCACATTAGAATTTGAATGGGTAGTAACAGCAGGATTTCTTTGGACCACAGGCTATATTTGTGGGTGTTTTAACATAGTCAGGTAGTTTAGAAAGCTACTTATATATGTATAGCCAAAACAGAACTGTGAGATCCTACACCCTTCCTATACAGCATCAAGCTGTATCTGGTTGTTCTACAATGCATAGACTCAAAAGATACACAGAAATACACAATAGCAAAACCCAGTAACCCAGAAGGTTTGGAGAGTTAGGAAAAAATATAGGTAATAAGATAATTTGTTAGAATGCCTCTGGTCTCCATTTAATGTTTTATATGTTCTTTTTAGGTCATTTTAAGTAATAGAGGAAAATAGCAATAAATGTTAACAATCTAATTTAGTTTTACTAGAGAAAAACTGAATGCAATGAAATTTCTTAAAATAGTTTTAAGCTGAAGGCTGTATAAATGTTCCTATTAATAATGTTCCTATTTGAAATCTGATTGAGTACAATGTGCTTCTTAAAATGGCCAAGATTTTGGGTAAATTTTATATAAGTGGCAACAACAACAAAACACAAATTGTTAAGTTCAAAACTTCTACTAAACTGTGACTATTAGTGATCTGGAAGGAGTTTAGATAGTTCTCCCAGCACGTCTTTGGACTGCAAAGGAAGCAGGAACTTAGCTCAACTTCTCCAGAGCCAAAACTCCATTTCTTAAAGATCTCTAAAATCTAAAATAAGTACTGAGTGAATGTAAGCACCTTCACTGCTAGGTAACTCTTGTCACATGAGATTTCTGTCTTTGTTCTTGCAGATAAATATTTAATTTCTGTCTGTATTCCATTTTATGCCCTATTGTAAGGGCACTATTTCACTCCCTATATGCCAAGTTTCCATTTCAATGGCATGGTATAGTTAGGTGCTATTTCAAAACCCCTCTAAGCTCATCTATTTGTGCCCATATATCTCTGTAAAGTCCTCTAAAATTTATTTCACCAAATTGCAAACATTTTAATGGGAGTGTTACTGAATAAGTTCTAGTGGAAACTACGAGTTGAAGTTATTCAGCCACAAGTAGTGTAATCATAAACACTTTTGAAATATGGAACCAGCTGATAAACGTAGGCTGCACCTACACTGCCTTTCCATTGGCAAAAGCCTCCACAGGTCTTCATTTTCCAACCATTCAGATCACACCTGACCAAAGGGGGGGTATCAGTCGCTTTTGGTCTGCTTGTATGATTTCCTTCCCACATAAATCAGTGCATGGAGGTATGTTTTACACCTGGGTCTCTTCTCAAGAAGTTGAATTGCTAACGATGTAGCCTTGAATAATGCAATCTAGGTATTGCCATACCAACCCAGATGTTCCTACCATTGAGAGTTGGATTACATTAGTTAATTTTCAGGACTCTTGGGATCAGCTCTTCAAAATATCTAGATACACAATTCCTATTTCACTTTGGACCAACATCTTCAAAAATAATGCTCCTAAACATCTTCTTAAAAGTAAGTTTTAGAAACTTAATTTTGTTTTTATATTCAATACTGAAGCCTAAGAGAAGCAAAGCTATCACCATAAGAGAAAGTATTAATCATTGTTTTAGTTAGTGGCTGATCTTTATCCATGGCTTTGGTTAGCAACAGAAGATTTTGCATTTGGTTCATTGGTTTGTGACATGAAACATATACTATACCGGTATAGTCACTGTTCTTTCTTATCTTGAAGTTAATTTTAAATTTTTAATCTTGTTTTGAATTACAATAGGAAAGTAGAATCTACAGGTCAATACTTTATCTGTTCTTGCTTCACTCTAACTGCTACATGTTAACAAAATAAAAATCCTTTCAGCATTTTCCTTTCATTCTATCAAGGCACCAACTCCATATGTGGGTAGATAATTAAAACATATGCACAGCCCACAAGCCTCTGAATCACATCTCCTTTCTCAGCTAAACATTCCTTTTTTCTCACCGTTCACATTTCAGCTTGGTTCTAATAAGTTCATTATATTGCATTGATCAACAAGCTTTATTTATTATAGTGGTAATTGTTGAAATAACTCTTTGTAGGAAAACAACTCTTCACAAATTTTAAATTATGCTGTTTGCATGCCTGCTTCTAGAACTTTGAAAATTCTCTAAATTGTGATGATTATATTATAATTTTCATAAACAGGAATGTCACTTCTTCAGTAAAATCAATACACCAAGAAAACTTTCGTGTCTTTTCCCTTTGTTATATCTGCACCATTATGTTAAATACTACTGAGGTGTACTTCAATAGTGTGCATTGTCCCAGGGCATATTGACCTAGAAGGTTATTGCTTGAAAACATTTATGAATGTTTTGAGTTTACTTAGTATGTTCTCATTCATTTGTTCTGATTTTTTCATGTTTTTTTCTCTCCCAATGACTAGATTCTTATACCTTCCTGCCAAGGAAATTTTGAAGAAATGAGAAGAGGAAATAGAAATGGAAAGATTCCTCCAGCAAATAAGCTCATTATTACCTCTTCTTTGATGAATTGTAGTTCTTATCAAATGTAAGCCACCTTGATGCATAACAGTCCCCACCCACTGCCACTGCTCCCTGCCTTTTGATCTCTTCCATGTAAGTCTCTACATATTCTATCTTGACATTTCAGTTATGTGAATCATCTCATAAATTTTATATCATTACTCTTATATTTTAATCAACATCCTTTACAGAAATATTTGTTACTCTTTGCTTCAGTGTATTGACCTGACAATCACTCAGAACATTCTGTTGCTTATTTTTAAGAGGGGAAAAAAATATATCTGTGTACGTATTTGCATTTGGGCATATTCAACACACTTAAATATGAAATCCCATCAGACACTTTTTACCACAATTACTAAAAACTACCTGTTTTGAATCAGAGAAAGTTTTGAATCCTTGTAAGTGTTATACAGATGAACACTAAGATATATTTTAACAGATCAATGAACCTGTTATTTTTTGTATTACATCCTTCCACTTTCTTTCGTCATTATTTGTCTTTGGGTTTATTCTTTCCAGTGTAGTTCACACTAAACTTACACAGGTTTTTATTTTCACTATATATGCTGGTATAGATTTTTCATCATTGTCTCTTTCTTAGATATGAGAAATAGAATTAATGTATCAGTACTTGTGCTCTCACCTCTGCTCTAGTACTAAAGGTAAAGAATTAAAAATGCTCAAGGGTGAGAAATTGCTCCAGAGAAAAAAAGTCAGGTTTTCTCTGCTTCCTCATAATCCCCAAAGACTTTTGACACTGTCTCCATGATTGCCTGCTGAAACAACCAAATTCAAATAAAGTAAAACTGTTTAAATCTTCGGTTCCCTAATCAGCGTGAATAATCAGCCAAATGCTATGCTGCCGGTGTCTCTGCAAGTTGTTACAGAGACAGAATTTTACTTTATGTTCTTAATAACTACACATTCCTTGCTTCTGATCCACCTTTGGCTTGTTCTCATTCTTGCTGAGGTGTAAAGGTCCTTTAAGACTAAACTTAGACTGTCCCTCCCTGTTTTTCTCCTCTTCTGTCTGCAGGTTTTAGCTTTCTTTGGTGCTACTTAAGGGAACCCTGCCCCCCCTCAATTATCAATCCCTGTGGTGAAGAAGTGGTTTCAAATTAAAGTCTTCCCCCTGAGAATCATTTCCTTTGGCTGGAGAGTCTTGGCTAGTTGTAAGATTTCACTCCATACGTTTTGTTGTCCTTCATCTTTCTCTGTGTCCTTCACTTTTTTGGAGGTCAGTTTCTGTTTCCATCCACAACACAACGCTTTTACCCGTCATCTGGAAGAGCGCGCGTGATGCAGATCAGGCTGCTTCAGCTCCTCCCTTTTCTTTCTTTCTTCTTTTCATTTTTGTCTCTGGATTCTTTCCTGAGTAAAGCAGTTTTGCACCCCGAACCACCTGTTACACTGTTTTCAGTTTCCAGTTAACTGCTGGACTACTCTTTTTGGGTGGCCTCTGTTGGATCCCTTATTTGCTATATTGCAATTTACCAGAAAACTTCCCAGCAGAAAGAAAGCATGAGTTCCCTCTTTCTTTTCTGTGTTTATTATTGCTCTATTTCCATTTCTCTTCTCTTTTGACCTTTGGACCTTCTGAGTTCAAGAGAAATGTCTACATTAAGGTTCAGTGGTGACATAAGAGCCAGTACAGCAGTTAAACACACAGCTTATGGGAAGCTGTATTTTCTGACTTACAGTCAGAAGCTGTGCTTCTTTTAGCTTTCAGTACCACAAAAAAAAGAAGATTCTTAAAAGTTCAGGGGTGAGACTACTGGTGGCAAAAATATCTTTATTTACTTGCTGTCCTCTCTCTGCATCAGAAACCTTTAGTGGGTTTGAAATATGAAATTATGTGCTGGAAAAGATTCTGCAGATTTTGATTGATTCCTGGTCCATCCACACAAAGAAAAGGATTTGAAGCTATCTTGAATGTTGTGCCATGCTGTACAAGTTATATTCACAATATTTCACTGCAGTTATCAATTCATGCCTCCCAACCCTGCTCCACATCTTAATGTCTTGGTTTTATCCCTTAAAAGAAAACCCATTTTCTTTCAAAAATGCAAACCCCAAGGTGTAGGCAAGAAATGTATTAAAGTATCCAGACAAGGGATGGAGAACAGTTATGATAGCAGGTTGTACTGATTTCCTGCATTTTGGTATTAGATGATTGCTACACTTCTAGACCTCAGATAATAAGCAAATAAACAAACATACAAAAAAACCCACCCAAAATGAAAGACACAAAACTCTTGAATTTATGTTCTACTTATCAGAAGCCAAAACATGCAGAATAGAAAGGGTAAATTTTCTGCTAAAACAAAGAACCTAAACTCCACTATTTTCCTTTAAAATTTAATTTTTCCTCAGGCAACCAAGCAATCCTGGCAGGCTGGTGGTCTTTCTCATCAATTAATCTAAACTGCTAAGAACTATTGTAGTTCTCTATCCCCAGCTAACAATGACCTACTTTAAGCTACGGATTTCTGTTAAGTAAAAACCCATTAAAAGAAAAAAAAAATTCCCTCCGGGCCATCTGTTGTTTATTTTTCCTATTAGCAGCAAACTGCTCTCTTAGAGAACAAGGGTCAGTCAGTTCCACAGGAAATAAGAACATTCTGCCCTTTCATTTGCTGCTTTGTAAATAGTAGCAGGTATTACTTTTCCCTCATGATGTTTAAACAGGTAGAAGTGGGTAATGTGATAATGCAGTCTTTGCAGCTATTGTTATTTGAATTCACTATAACACATCAGCTGAATGTGGATTTATGAACTCCTATTCCGTGACATTTCTTTTGCAAATGATGCAATGTTCTGACTACTTTCCTGATTCAAATTTATCTTTTGTTGCATGCTTTATCTTTAAGTTTCTGACAAGATAATTGCATGACACATATTATCATACCAACATTTCTAATACTTGTATTTTTCCTTTAGTTCAACTGCATTTTGTTTAACTAGGAACTTTTTTCCTGTATAAAATAAAAATATCACAATTCAATTTACCTCAAAATGAGCAGTTTAAGTATTATTTCTCTCCCCTCCCCCCCCTTCCCCCAAATACTCACAGCTATTTGTCAGCTGTGGAGAAAAGAAAAGGGGGAGGAATCTTACCCATGCATTTTCTGTAGCACAAAGAGGAAAAGAAGTAGAAATACACCCCGTTGGTTTAGAAGAAATAGGTACACATCCAGCTATCTTTATAAAATCATCTTTTGCAACATCTAAAGTTAAGGAAGGCCAAAGCAGTAGGTGAGAGTTGAAGATAAGAATGGTGAATCATATAGTTGCAGTGAGTAAATGCTAAGCTTTTAATGAGACATATAAATAATTAGTAACACAGCCAATGAGATTTTTTTCCCCCTTTGTTTTAGCTTTCTAAAATTGGAGGTGTGTGATGAGCAGTAAATTATTCTTTTCATTTATTGTCATGCTCGATAGTAAATTATCTTTATAACATTCCTCAATCTATTTAGAAACTCGAGATCAGTAATAATTCTGGAGGAAAGGAAGAAATGTAGACCAGGACTGCATTATTTCTTTTGGTTGCCCTCCTCACAATAGTGTTGATTCACTTTAAATTAACTTTATTAAAAGTAAGCCCAAATTTGTTTCATTTCACACTATGTAATTCAAGCTGAAAAATGCATAAGATGGAAAAGATTCCTCAGAAAAAAAATATGAGAATCTGACAGCAATCAGTTGTAAGTCTATTGATTTCTATAAGCATTTTGTGACAAGCAGATATATATAAATAATGTTGGGGATTTTTGTGGTTAACTAATTCTGGCAGTCAATCTGTGCTGGTACTGATTACACAAAAGACTGTAGCCTCTAAGGAGCAGGCATTATTTTGAAGGGATTATGGAATCATTCTTAGTCAAGCTTTAGTATTTTACTATCTATTTTAGTGCCAATAGTAACTGATATGCTGTGTAAGTGAAGTATTCAAACAATCATTTCCATACACTGAATTACTGTTCCAGTAAGTGTTTGCTTGTTCTGGCTATTTTTATCACATTTTGCTTTTGCAGGATAAGCTGGAACCATTAATGTGACAGTTTCAGATGATTATACTGCACCGGATGCCAGCACAATTTATTTAAGCTACTTTTTTGCATCTGTTCCATAACATATGCTTCAAAATATTCATCATACTGCAATACGGAAAGCAGAAGGGTCATTGATTTTGTTTTGATTTCCTCAGCTTCCCCTCCAAAATGTAAAGTCAAACCAAATGGATTCCAGAGGGTCATAAACCTGTTCTATAGATTTTGATACAGGACTATAACCAGTGTTACAATGAGCAGATTTAAATAAAGGAACATTGTTTTAGAAAAGACATGCATACAGGTCAAACAGAGGAAAACCATTCTATAAGAACGTATGCTACCACTTTATTTATGTATTTATTTACTTATTTATTTATTATTTTACACGACTTTATGAATATTAAGATTGTGAAAAGGTACCATAATACTGTAGAAAAATATCAGTCACCTCCCTATATGTTTTCATTCACCTTCCTCAGGTCTGACCAGTATTCTGCCCCAACATTGACGCACCACTGACGGGGCAGGGAGGAAAGGCTCTCTCCTGGCTGACACTCCTGTTCAGAGCCCTCTCTGAATGAAATCCTTCCCCTGTTGGAATCAGAAGATATGTTTGCAATGTTTTCACTGGGGCCAGGCTGAAAACAGTGCTGGGGGTGAAAGTTTACAATCTATTTATAAAATGGCATGGTAATTCTTTCGTTATTATCATGAAACCATTCTTTATTCATGCTGCATTCTGTTTTGCTTTGACTACCACTGCATTTTAAGCATAGCTTTTCACTGAGCTTTCAGCTTTCCCTAATGGCACTCTTGTCTTTTTTTTTTTTTTTTCTTCCCACACTTGAGTTAATTTGTAGCCTACCAATGAGCATACGTAAATTAAAGGGAATTATCAAAGTAAGGAAAAAATTAGACATTTTGAAGGGAAGACAGTCAGTCCAAGTAAGAAGAAGAAAAATATTTCTGATTTTTCCTTAGTAATAGTATCAGAAAGAACATGAAATAATAAATGGATATTCTGTTGATCAAAATTAGATGTAAATGAGATCATTCCTCTCTAGGTTGTTATTAGATTAAAGACAAACTGAAGAGCATAAACAGTTCATCTGTGACAGCACTTCAAATTATTCTCCATTAAAACTATTAAGACTTTTAAAGCTATATTATAAGTATGCTCTCTTTTATCAGAAAAGGTGAAAAAAAGAGAATAAACCCCTTTAAAATTTAAGATGATGTATATTTTGCATGAGAAAATGCTGTGGGTTTTGTTTTTAATTAAATTTTCTCACAGCTATACAATAAAGCCTGCCATTTTTCATTGGGAAATATTTCTAAGACCAAAGATAAAAATAAGAGGGGAGAGCAATTAGTCCACTAGAATATTCAAAGCACACATTAGAAAAGTAAAGACTGCAGCTTGATTTATTTAGATTGATGATTGTTTCCCCCTTCTCTTTCCTTCCTAGTTATCCTAGAGGTACGTCTAGCGTGTACTTTTTTTCATAACTTGAAAATCCACAAAAGATTTTGACTTTTGATTAAAACAGGGGATAAACTTTATTATCTCAGTAGGTTTTGTGGGAAGAGAAAACTGTTTTCAATTTTTTGAAAAGAGATAATATAATAATATATAATAATATAGGTTTCACCCTATGGGGTGAAAGTCAACAGAGTTGCAAGACTAGAAGGTCTTATCCACAGGATGAAAGTGATAATGTTAAATCAGTTTCACTTTGGCAATTCATGACTTAAGTGTACAACTGTGGTCTTTTGTTTTAGCTCAATGGAATATAAAATTAAACAATGTATGATTTTAGAATTAAGTAAAATGTTAAATTGGAGCTGTAAGTGTTAGGCACAAAACTACAGTAAGAGAAAAACAGAAGTGAGCAGGGTTTGGGAAATACTATTACTGTCCTTCCAATCTGACTGTAAAGAGAGGTTCAAAACTGACAAATGGCTGTGGTTGCAGTGCCTTTATGATTGCAGTAGTATTCTGTACTCACTTAGGTCCAGCATAAAAGCCAAATGCAGTTCCATCAGTTGTATTCATATCTTTTGTAGCAGGTAGTATATGAATGAATGTGTGTAACCCATTTGTTTTCTCTAAACACTGAAAAAAATGAGCTAAGATGGAATGCTGGATAATGTACAGTGCTGTTCAAATGCTTTCCATGGGGGAGGTGAGAAATTTTGTATTAAACTTTCCATCTTTGGCCTCCATCACATTCACAGTAGGTATCACATAAACATTCCAGATACAAATCCAAATTTGTGTGAACAGTTATATTACTCCTAAAAGCAGCTTGAGACACCCTTTTCCATGAGCGCTCACAGAACAGCTATCTACTGCTTCAAATTTATGTCATTCCCCCTTGGAGAGTTTAAGCAGTGTTCCAGTCTTTGCGCAGGCTGGTGGTGTCTGTACAGATCTTCAAAGGCATGCAATTTCCTTCTGAGTGAATAGCACAATTTCTGATACCACTAGCTCCTATGGTCAAGACTAACTTTAAGCAAAAACATACATGTGGATGACTGTATACTAAGTTTCCAATTCAAGTGGTATTTGTCTTTTGCATGGGAAATGTTAAATAATAGATAGATTGGTTCACTGGATGTTTCTCATTTCCAGAGTACCTGGTATTTTGCTTCAGGGAATGTTTTCTTCCCAACTCATTCTTTGGCTTCTTTAGTATACTATGATTTTAAACATTTTAAATTACAATTTTAAATATTTGCCCAACAAATAATGCTCTGGAAATTGAGTCAATGGCATTCAGTCTCCTTTCTTAACCTTTCTTTTCATAATATAATCAACTTGTCATAAAAAATGCCAAAACTCTTCTGAAAATAAACATTACAGTGATTCCCACGGAAGGAGGAAGCTTTGTACTGCCTTCTCCCCATGAAAGAGAAATACATGAAATGAGAAGGGATTATACCGTAAAGACCATCACAATGAGAATAGGGAGGGTGGTGATGCTGGGGAGATGCTGGGACTGCTGACCAACAGGGTTTTCTCTTTTTGGACATCAGGTCTCTTCTAGGATACCTTGTGCTTCAGGTGAAATGGCAAGAATTGATGGACTTCAGTCATAAAGAGCAACATGATCAGGATTTGATCCATGGATTCAGAGAGATAGCCTCAGGGAGGTTTAATTACCTTTAGTTCTATACATGCTTTTTTATTTAGAGATTATATTATTACAGCTTTTCAAAATACAAAAAGTAGCGTGATTTCTCAGTTCTGGCAATACTAATGTCTGTTTACATGGGAGAATAAACTTTTGTCAAAATTGGGAACCCAGCGGGACAGAACAATAAAAGTCTTACATCCAAAAAAAGCAACAATTCACTTCCAAACTCTGGCCAGGAGGTGACTGGACAATTGAAGTGAGTGTGGAAGTTGTCCAGCCACTAAGTCCACCGCTCCCGTGCAGTTTCATTGATGCCTCAAGCTAGGTTCTCAATAGCAATTGGCCCGGCACAGCAGGAACAAAACTGTGATGAAGGACTGTTTGTGCCAAGTGCCCAAAATCCACTCTATAGGTATTCTGAGGGGTTTATCTTGAACCAGTAACAGCTGATCCCATAGTGTGAGAACCCATTAGCAATCAGAGGCTATTAGTGGAGCATATTAATTGGAAAATATGAAGCACAACTTCTTGATTAGTTTCACTGGTAGTAACCCAGTTCATGAGACAGTTCCACAATACAAATAATACATTGTGGTGAGAATAAGCAGGATCCATTTCAAAAATGCACTCCTTATCCAAAGTAAAATACTAATGCAGACACATCCTGAGAGTCTCTTGACCTGTGACTAACTTAGTTCTTCTGTTTTATTTCAGAATTAAAAAAAAAAACAACCAACCACTAAATCACCCAGTAATTTCAAATCTGTGTCTCTTTCAGTCAGTTATTTGCTACTGAAGACTTGAAAAGTAGTTCTGGAAACAGAAAATTGTTTTCACAAGAGGATGGTTGTAAAATATGTGCCACTGAAGTAATCCTAAATAAAACATACACACACTAGCATTTCACCCTTTTTACTATATAAAAATTAAAAAAAAACCCACCCAAATTTCATTGATTTACTGACTAAATGCTTTATTTCATTAGTTGTCTAAAGCGAAGTGATTAACAAAAATCTTACTTGCACCATATAAAACACAAAAATGATCCATGTCACCCAACTTAAATCACAAGTCTGTGATCCTTTTATTATTGTTTTGTATAATCTATTCTTTGGATCTTGAAATAATAAATACTGAGAGAACTTAGGACATGATATTTGAAATAACAGAAATACACTGAAGGTTCTTTATCGGTGATCCAGTTTCTAAATTTAGTTCAGAAGCCATTTTTGCCTCACTGGAGGCATCAATTACCTTGCAGGAAGAGTCACATGGTTCCTGGAGATACCACTCAAATTATAGTAACCGGTTGCTATACCCTGAGGGGGGGTCTATTAATCTCCAAAACATTTGCTGATTTATCCCACAGTAAAGAACCTTCAGTTTGTGAATTCAGCCCTACATAACTATTGCCAGATCTGGCTTGACATTGTTGATGCCCCTGAATAGTCTACTGACATACCCCATCTGATGACCAGTGATTGCTCCTGTGAACGTGAGCGAAAATCACATTCCAAGCAATAGCACCTTTCACCCATGATGAGTTTTAATACTTGCATGAATGTAGGATAACCCAAAAATGTGTTCTTAGAGCAAAGTCACTTTTTTTCAAACATACCCGATAGCCCAAGAGAACAGCACGTAGGGTGTTGCCACTGTTTGGCACAAGCCTTGTGCTAGCATAGCAACATAAGGACATGTCAAGACTTGTCTCGACTTGACTTGGCCTCAGCTTGTTTTAGTTTGGTTTCAGCTGTAACAGCATATTGCCCAGTGGTTAGATGCCTTTCGTCTAGCTTTTGCTGCATGTAACAGCAAAGTTGTCTAATGGTCAGATGACTAACCTCTGACTCGTTCTTAGTTTCAGCTTAGCTTTGTGATATTGTACAGTTATTACCCTATAAAACTACACTATGTTTAGTAAAGATAAGTAATCATTGCATAGCTTAAGCTACAGATAGATCAATGTTAGCATCAGACTTCTTCAAAATATTTGAAAGTGTTGTTAAGTGAACCAAAGTGGAAGAGCACCCCTACACAAAAACACACATCCTGTCGGCAGTGTGCTCCTCCCGGTGAAGATGGCTATCCCACCACCTGCCAGAGGAAGAAGGGCTCTCAGCTTCAGCCTCTGTTTTTTTTGGGTGTATGAGACTAACAGCAAAAAGGGGAAGATGCTAAAAAGTCTGTGTGTAACAATTATAACTGTATTCTTAATGATAATTAGCAAAAATTGGCTAATGTGGACCACAAGTGTTGGTATCACCTTTAACAATGGTAACTGCTTGTTGTATTCTGATTAGACCACTAAAACGTTACTCAGGCTAACTGCAAGTTCCTGGCTCTGTGTATAAGGTGTTGTCTCTCTCTTGCCATATTAAAATTTGTGGCATAACACAGAACTTGTAGGAAAAAACAACTACTAAATATATTTGCAAAAATATTTCAAAGTGGTATTCATAATTAAATCTCTTTTTTTTTTTAAAGCAATTGTGCTTCAAGTGTAAAGAACTATAAGGTTTGATATTGAAATCATTTTCATATTAACAGACAAGATTAAATGATTGGACAGATATGGACTATGCAGTTAAATAAAGGTCTCAGTTTTATATCTATAATGACATTTCAGCTTGCAGGAAATGTATGTAATTATCAAGTTCAATCTTTCAGGTATGAAATAAATGAAACTTCTAAATAATTTCTACTTAAAATACCTTAAGAAATATTAAATATTCTGTTTGTCAATATTAATAACTTACTAGCTTAAAAATAGAACTCAAAATCTGATTTACTTGTGTAAATTTGTAAAAATGGAAAACGGTTCATAAAAATAAAAACATCTGTAAAAAAACCTAGCAATTGAGTTCCTAACAATAAAGTCTGAGCTATCCTGGGTAGCTTCAAAATCCCTTTTTGAAGTTGTTAGGAAGACATAGGAAATTAAATTTTTATAGTTTGAAAAATCCTCTTTTATGTTCAAACACATTTTTATATATTTATATACATGTATACATGCATATATATCTATATCTAAGAAAGAATACAAGTGAGGCTTTTTAAAATTATTCTTTGCAAATGCTCAAGGGATTGTTTGCTGAAGCTAGAAGGAAGCTAACTAAACTGACATATTTTAAGAAAATGACATGGCATTATATTAGCATATTAAAAATATCATGTATAGCTTTGCAACTGAAGGTCAGACAGAACTATTAAAAAATACAGCTAAATTGGTACGATAATTAGTGGATTATTCCATCAGGATGCCAACAGTTTACACTGGAATCTGTTTAGCATATGATATCTAGTGACTAACTGAAAAGATCTGATATAATTTCTTTCAACTCAGAAATAGGCAACAAATTTAAATCTGCCTTGGGATTATTTACATGTGCTATAAAATTATAGATTAATTGCCTAAGGCCTTTCTGGTGATATAAGCTTTAAATATTGGATAACTTTAATGTATTACTGAACTGGAAACGAAAAAAAATGAAGATTCACTCCTAGTCTTTCCATGAGCACCCAGAATTGTTTGGGGCAAGAAATAACCTCATTGAATCACAGTTTGTTCTTTTATACATTTGTGAACAATGAGAACCAGCCTTTCTAATCTTGTTGTGCTGTTTAGGAGGTGTCAAAAGCCAAAGCTTTTGGTAAATTTTGATTTCCAAAGGTAAATTTATTTTGTTAGAAGAAATCTGCGGGAATAGGCATGCCAGCTTACGTGCTCTTCTACCACTCTTTCCTGGCATAGCAACATGTCGAGAACAGGCAAAGGAAAAGTGGAAATGTGGTAGAAGAGCACATGGGCATTGCAATCTTGTCTTGTAAGGAATCCGAAGAAATTGTGCATCTTTAAACTGCCCTTTAAAGTCTTTGAAAGTTAGTGATCTCTTCAAGAACTGCAAGGCTGGAACTGACCTGGTTTTGCTCCTTTGAATCTTGCCCATTAATGATTACATATATAAAAGAGAAACTGTGACTAATTTCCAAGTGTTTAAGGCTGAATGAGGTCAGTTTTTCTAGTCCTCTGAACTGTGAAATAGGAGTGCATTAAGTCCTCCTAAAGGTTGTAGGTAGACAAAACCATCTCAATCTTCAGGATATTAAACTCTGTGGCTACAGTGAGAAAAGAGCAAAATCTAAGTCCTGCCAGTAACCTAAACTTGCTGGAGTCTTAGGAAATTAATTTTTGAGATAAACTTAAGTGGTCTTATTTTGGCAATCCTTATCATAAGCTCCAAAGTGAAGAAAAAATTCCATAGAGTCCCTACTCATGTAAGGAAGGAAAAAATCTTCTAAATATTTTGTGAATATGTTGATCTTCCTGTAAGAAAAGTATCTAAGAAAGATTTAGGATGATTTTATATTTTGCATCAAAGCTCGTTCTGCTCAATATAGTATTCTCTGTCTATCCACAAAAGTTTGGGGAAAGTTAGAGAGGAGAATAGAAAATAAGAAAGAAAACATTCAGCCACCTTTGTTCCATAGGTAAAAAGAAAAAAATCATTCTTGAAAACTTTAGGAAAGATGCTTAATGCTCACACACACTAAATTCAAGAAAAGCTACTGTATTATTTTCTCCATGGTGAGAGCAATGTAAGCAATTCCCCCTTTACCAGCCATCTGAAAGAAAAAGGTGAAGATGGGCTTTCTCTCGGTGGGACCTAGAATTCACAGCTTGAAAAGATTATCACAGAACGTATAGTGCAATCCCATTCCCTAACAGTGATAATGGTCATCCTTTTTTTTTTTTCCCCACCAGAATCTGGGAAACAGCATACCTGTAAAGTATGCCACTACATGTTATGAAGTGTCATGATGAGAGGGAGTGTGTACCACATCAGTTCATGTTTTTTAACTACTTTCATTGGTATCTTATTTCTAGGCTGCGCTAACCTGGGTATAACAACCAAATACCGCATTTTATATTATCTGTGTAAATTTGGAAATTGTTGCCTTATTGGATCCATACAGTAAGTTATAGAAGTATAGCTTTTCAAACTCCAATTTGATAAGCTGAATAACTTGAAATGTATAAGTGCTTCTTTTTCCTTCCTTTTAATGGCTTTGTGTCATCCCTTTGAGGTCTTTCCAGTGTACACATATCTTTTGTGAAATGTGATCCCCAAACCTGGAATAATATTTTCATAGCAATGCTCTCAACTCTACCTGTAGAGGCAGGATAGCTTTCCTATTTCTAATGGATATTCCCCCATTTATTTATCCAAGAAACGTACTAGGCCTTCTTACTGGAACACTGCATGCAAACGTCATGTAGAGAAGATTATTCAGGATGACCTCCTAACTCTTTTTCTGAATCACTGCTCTACCATCTGGTAGATGCTCCAGATATATGTGCTTGTGCTTGACTCTTGTTATTTTGGATTAATAATTATTAAGATCTGCTGAATATTTTTAATATTTTGAAATTCTTGGAGAAAAACATTGTATGTATAGGTTACTCTACAGGACGATTCATTATTAAATGTACCCGATATGCTAAATATTTAGACTTTATAAATTGTAGATATTTCCCTTTTTAACAAGTTAGCATTTTTTTTTTAAATATATTCTGCATCGGGTGGCAACAACTTAGTGTAGTAATATCAATAAATTCATTGCTTTCAAAGTAATTTGTGAATATTGGAGATAATTCCATTGATGTCAATACAGTTAAACAAATGAAACAAAATGAAATTAAAATAATATTACATTAGGGCTCACTTGTATGATCTTTCACTTGTGTTTTCAACACCCTGATTTTCTGGTTTCCCTTAATGTTATCAGCTTTATGTACCAATATAGCTCAGATCCCTGGTAGGCATAAATGGAATGTCAGTTTATATAGAAATACATTTTTCAAACTAATAACAAGGTAGAAATGGTTCTAAGCCACAGCTTTTTGATCTGGATTTCAAACATAAATTTTGAGGATGACAGATTTTTTTAATTTGGTCTGTCTTTAAGGGTGGGCAGCTGGACATGATATTCAACTCTGGATCTGGGAGATGGGCTACGTACTCAAGAGTTAGGAGTGTTCTTCAATGGCAATTGGAAGTCACATTGATATAGGTCTGCCTTTTCCTTCATATAATCACTGGGCAGCAAAATAGTCCTGGAGGTCTTGAAAGGAATATAACTATACATTACTTACTTTAAACATGCTGGCTGCTTTCAGTAAATTCGAGGAAAAGCAAAACTTAATGTTCTTTTCATCTTCACTTCTTTGGAGGAAAACTGTAAATAAAATATGTTAACTGTGTCTCCCTGCTGTCCCTGAGTAATCCTTATCCTCGTACCCTTTTTCATCATGTTGGACTACAAAATAAAAGTCACATGGGGACTTTGGTATTTCTAATGCATGGAGAAATAGTCATATATTTTTAGAATTGCATGAATTTTAGCCACGTTAATCCAATGTTCTAGGTACTTCTGGATTTCATGGCCACATTTATAATACAACTTCTGAAGTTTAATAGTGAATGTCTATGAAATGAAAAATAAAAGAGAAAAAAACTTAATCCTTCTGAAAATGTTGAAAATTTACATTTCAGATGATACTCAGAAGTTAAATGGCAGTCCATATTCTCCTGTTGTGACTTGGGACAAATTTTCTTAACAAGAGCTAGAAATTAAATATTTTCTATATGATGAGGCAAATCTAAAGCAAAATGTTGTTACTAAGCCTGAAAACTAGAAAGGTGTTTATGTTAGAACATAAAAGTCTGAATTACTAAGTGGACAATAGGGAATAAGTAGCCTTTTGAGTTTGGGGAATAATTACTGCTCTTAATATTGAAAATGATTTTTAATTACAAGTGCGGAAGTTTTCCCTTCCTCTCAGCTCCTTATACATACCTAAAAAACCAGCAGAGAGAGGCTCTTACATTAAACGATATTGTTTCAGATGAGCTATGTTCTAGCCACCAGCTTGAAATATGCCTGATGTTGTAACTGTCTTTGGTCTTTTCTGTTCTCTTCTATTTTTTATAGCCATTTCATAGCCTTCAGTTCTTCAGTGGCCTTCCAGTTAAGTGTCTTAAGCTTGTCACAAGGCATGAAAGGTTTTTCTGAGGTTTGTTGAGTAGGTGGCAATGAACATTCTTCAGACTGTGGTGAAATAAGCATGACTGCCTGTGATTATGGTGATTGGACTTGACCAAGGTAGTCTTTTCTAGCCCTATGTTCATATGAAGCCCAGAAGAATTTCTATGTTAAGCAGAAAAAAAGGATATTCAGAAATAGATGTCCAGTATTGTTCCTTTTAATGCTGTGTTTGTCTAGATATAAGAAATGCATTTAACTATTGGTTCCTTTCTTTTTCATACACTGTACACTCAGTCTTCTACACTGAAAAAATGTTTTCTGAAACCTTGTCCTTCAAATTTTTCACATCAGTGGTCCCATACACTTGAGCCACAAAACAAATATGGTGAAAATAATAAAAAATACAGAATTCCATCTTGTTAGACTCCATTCTCAAATATCTGACCTACAAATCTGTATTTGACATTTTTATATATATTGGCAGATCATCTTGATGGTTAATGTTGTCCATACTGGCTTCATGCCATTCAGTAAGAAAGCCATCCAAAATACCCTTTATATGGGCACAGATTTCAAATAATACAGGGAGAAGAAATAAACATGGAAATATTATGAAAATTCACAACATTGGATTCTTTAATTTACATAGTAAGTACTACATTTGTGCACCTGTTATGCAAATTATACGGGGCAGGGGGGAAGTAATGTCTCCACCTAATTTTAAAAACACTTTCAAATATTTGCTTCAGGCTTTCCCAAAGCTCCCCAAAAGCTTTCTTCTCTCTGCTGCAACTATTTCTTTGAACTCCCTGGTACTTCCTAGCACATCAGCCATTTCAGTGGAAAACCTTATCACATACTATTTTCCCATTTAGTTTCCTGTTGTCAGACAGTAAAGAAGAAATACAGCAAGTGGTGCAATGTGTTGAATTCTCTTTTCCTTCTTTTCCTTTCCCTTTATATAGAGGTATGAGCAAATATGTCAACAAAAACAAAACCAAAAAAGAAGAAAAAATTGTTGCTGTGGAAATGGAAGAACATACCATTAATACTTTTAATATTTCCATTTTTTCAGTTAAATAACTTCAGTATAACACTGGTATGTTTTTGCTAATCTAGGCAACTGAAATTACTTGTCACACTTTAGTACGTGTCCTTTGATCTGAAAGATTTGCTGTTATAAAATATCACATGGATAGCGGTAAATACGCTTTGTAAGAAAAAAAAGTGTGCTTTTTGTTATGACCAATAGACTATTTAGGACTATGCATTGTGGTTTTACATGAACTTTATATCAGGTGAAAAGTTCACTGTGTTTTAAACTTCTTTTTCTTTATTTTCCCCTGCCTTTCTTCTTTCCCTTCTTCCTTGCAGTACAAAGCATTCATTAAAAGAGCAAATCTACATCCACAGAGAGAAAGCTGTGATTGAAATTTTGCTAAATCATTCAGTGAGAGTTTTGTCTAAGTAACTCCTCCAGTACCTTGCTAAACCTTGCTAAAGAGCTTGCTAAAAAATTTTGCAAGTTATTAGTATGGTGAAGTTACTGGGATAGTCATATGCTTAGAATTAGGTATACGTTTTCATACTTTGCTCAAGAGGCACATTTTAATTGTTATATCTTTATTTATGCAGCCTCATCTTTTTTGTATTTCAGGTAGTCGTTCTTTTGGACTCATTTTTTAAATTAAATCATGTCTTCAATCATACTAGCTGGTTAATTGTCTATCTACAGCTTATGATTTTAAGTATTTTGACAGCTAAAAATAATTGTGTGCATTTCATAAATTTATCACTGCTTTTCAGCAGCATAAGTGCATTTCAATTAGCTTTCTATGGAAGTGCTGAATTGCAAATCCTTTTCAAATTAAAGGGAATGTTCTATCATTTCAGCTCATTCTACAGTGATAATTTCATCGATTTGACTTAATACACATGTAAGCCCAAGTGTATTTGCATATAAAATGCCACAGGGCCTAGAGGCCCTAATACAAACAATTAGTTCAGTGTTTTTATCTTCTGGTAGCACAGGGCTTCCACATAACAAGCTATTTTGGCAACCTTATAGTTCAATATGTGTTGTACAAAGGAGAGGGCTGTATTTCCTCTATGGTTAAGCACTGAAAAAAGGTTTTTGGATTTTGTCCATGCACTCAGCACTGCTGCCCAGTTGTTGATACTGCACATCCTGGGATAACCAACGGCAGCATGTCATTGACACTGCGGATGGCTTCCATTTAAATCCCTTCATTTGGATTTTATTAGAATGGTACTGAAAATGGGAGAGCAGTTTAGTTTTAGGAACATTAGTGCCTGGATTTTTAGCCACAGAACTGATATTAACTCTAATGGCAATGGTAAAACCCTTACATTTTGTTACAAATACGCTTTAGTGATTTCCAGTGGCTGCTACTCACGTTTAATATCCAGTTGCTCTGTTTATTTTCAGATTAGTGCGGTTTGGGGTCTGATACTGATATACAGACAGTGAACACACTCTTCAAACAGTGAACATGCTCCGCTTCATCAGAGCTTTGTGGTGAACGCCAGCCCTGCTCTCAGAGCTTGCTCAGCTGAGTCAGACTGTTCAGCACATCCCTTATCTGACAACACATGAGGGAGAGACTTTAACAGGTTTTGGAAGCGCAGATCACTTGACTGGTGCCATAAAGAAGTCATGGGGTCACAGAAGGGAAGGGAAAGCTTGGGCTGAAAACGTGAGCGAGGGACGCCAAACACTTACCTAGTGCTATGCTGATAGGAGCAGTGTCTACAGAAATGTTTCTGCTGAGTATGTTCAGCTGACATCTGGATTCTGTTTTTAGCACAAAGATGCATTTCTTGTGTGACCTTGGAAAAGACATCTCAGATAAAATTGTTGCCATATTGAAGCTGACTGTAAAACATCCATTCATTTCAATGCATTATACTGTGACTATGAAGTGCTGCAGCCTGCCATGGTTAACTCATATGCAGTACAGATACTATTCCAGTGGGCAAGACAGTGTTAGTACGGCACTAATGTAGTATTATAAATGTCGACAAATACAATAACTTTAGCTGGTGAGCAGAAGCTCAGAGTGACTGTAAGGTTTTTGTTCATTCCATAATAGCTGACATTTCTCCAATACTCTTTCCTCAATAGCCCCTGTATGAATCCATTGTTACTACATTAAAATAATTGTCTGTAGCCGAGCCGTTTTGGCATGTGGAATAATGCAATCTGTATGTAAAATGCAGACTAATTAAAAACCATTTTGTACCTGTAAGGTTTGCTGAGTGGCATTTCCATAGTGGAGTTCTCCACGTTGTTGCAATCACAAATGATTACCTCTACAACTCCAGAAAGAGAACCAGCTGGCTGAGAAAGCACACGGAGCTTCATGGCAAATAAAACCCGACTTGCCAAACTGCACAAAATCCTTGGTAAAGAGCGGAGAGGGGAACAACAAAAATGAATAGAAGGTTTAAAGGGATGGATAACATTAAAATAAATGGGTGAGCTTGATGGTGTCAGAGAAAACAACAGCTATGCCTTTAATACAACTATGAAAAAGAGGGGTAGCTGCCTCACAGCATCCCTATGGAGGGCCCCGGTGGTGTGCCCCTAAAGTTGCGATTCCTGGTTTCGTTGTGTCTCATGCCAGTTCAGGAAGTCCACAAAAGAAGGTGTTCCTTGGTGTATTAGGGTGGGTAGATATAGATAAGGTACAATATTGAATAGTGTCTTTTAGAACTATAAAAATAATATAATATGCTACTTACTTTTCTTTGGAAAGAAGTCAAAGGAGTAAATACAGTCCTCTGTATCAGATTTCCCTACTGAAAGCAGCCCTGTAGTCTGCTTGTCTGGTTTTCTGCATAAAGCTCATAACATCCTTTCTCTTTCTCTCTGCTTTGAAAAATTCATTCATTCTGTGAAAATCCACTGGAGAAAGCAGGCTTTCATACAGTCAGAACTGCTCAGCCGGCAGTATCTACTAGATACAACAGTGTTAGCTCAAGAATAAAAGAGCACAATTTCCCCATTTTGAGCAAGATATTCATAGAAATATATGCAGACACAGCCATCAATCAAAATTTTGAATCCCTTAAAATTAAACCATGAGATAATTTGTGCCTCAACCTTAATCCAGAGTTGGTGATTTCATTCCATTTCAGGTTCTGAAACATCATTTCTGACCATTTTGACAGTGGCAGTAAGTCTAGCTTCTTCTGTTTCTGTGAAGCCTACTGCTTTTTTCAAAGGGCATCCCCTGGAAAAAAAAAAATTAAAAAAAAATTAAATCACCTAAGTGAAAAATTCCTTTTCTTCCTTAGACATGAAATTTGTTTTTTAGGATGATACGTAGTGATAACTAAACAGCCTTTTCTTTTTTCAGCTGTTCCCACAAAAAATCACATAACATGTTCTTATAAAAAATAGTAGCATGCTAGAATTAAGTAAGCAGCAAATTTTAAACAAAAGAATGGAATATTATCATGCCCACTGGACAGAACATCTGTGCACAATTTCTTTGGAAGGTCAAATGCTGAGTTAAATACTGTGAAGGACTGCTTATATCATGCTAGCTAGTCACCTGTGCATCTACGCAAGTAGGAATAATCAAATCTCATTCTTTAACAAGCAGATTGCATATTGGGAAATAATTTTATAGGGGAAATATTTCAATTTGCTGTAGTAGGTTCCAAATGAAACCAGCACAGACAAACAATATGAATTTGGGTTTATCTTCTCAGTAAACCTGTTTTCAGCTTTATCAGTTTGCAGTCAATAGCTTGGTCAGTCTCAATATTTGTTTAAAATCACCAGCTACACAGTATTACTTCTACATGCATAGAAGTAAAATTCTTTGCTTTAATTTAAAGGTTACATATTTCTTCCAGTCTCTCAGCAATCCTCTGCTTGGACATCAAATTGGACAGTGCAAGGAGTATGTAGGTATTGGCAACGAGGGTGTGTTCTCTGCCACACTCGCTGAATTTTATTGAGATGGTAAATCAAAGGCACTTGAGGAAGCACTGATACCTGCTGAACTACTGTGAGGTGCCATCAGTTGGTGCCAACTTCAGCTGAACAAGTGGGAGGTCCGGCAGCGTGACAGTGTGGGGATTCCAGTGCTCTGCAGGGACCACGGGAGCACCCATCCAGGCTGGATGGAGCACCCATGGGAGGGTATGCTGTTTGCTTTTTCTATGTAGGAGAGAACTAGTTGTCCGCTGCAAGGGGATCCTCTTTCGCAGAACTGCAACTACAAAATACAGCTGCCTCTACAGTTTCCAAGAGCAGGTTAACCTATAACAAAATATTCAGGGATTTTTTTTGTTGGTGGGATTTTTTGTTGGGTTTTTGGGTTTGTTTGTTGTTTTGGTTTTTTTACTCCAAAGCAGCTTTTTCAATTTCATCAGTAACTGTGAGTATTTACTAGGATTTTCTAGGGGAAAAGAGTAAGGGATGCTTCTTTTTTCTTTTAAACCAACACTTACATCTTCAAAATTACCTAGTAAAAATGAAATAAAGGCGTGAAACTGGAAGAAGACTGTTTTCCTACTTATTCTCAGTCACGAAGATTTTCAACCTATCTTGAGCTTTTGTTATCATAGAGCAATTGGAACCTTAGTTTACTGTATCTTTAAAAAGAAAAGAGGTTTAAATGCATGAAATGCTTCCTGATTATGATGGTGATACTCACTGCATTTAAGAGACACCTGTGCTATATTCAGTCAGAAAAGATAGCTCCAGAAGGCTATCCATCTGTATCCTCAAATAATTTCATCAAGGAATATGAAGTATGTGATATGTGCATCTCTGTGCCTGAAGAGGGAAAAGGCCAATGAAAAATTTTAAGGCTTTTGTGAAAACACATCTCCCAGGCATCTTTCTGCAGTTACTGCTGTAGAAAGTCTACAAACGTAAAAATTGGAAAAATGATCAGAACCAACCAGATGTTCTCTATTCAGCTGGCTATCAGTTTCTTTTTTGCAGTCTATCAGTGTGAGAACCCTGAAAGAAGATGACGTCATAAAATTTAAAATGACAGCTTCATTTTTAAGAAATTGAGGACAAAGTATGATATGTTAGGATACAAGACTTTCACTGCTCTGAGACCTGTGTACAAAATGAAATACTATTAATATATTATTATTTAAAATATAATCTAACTACCTTATTTACACTGGTTATTAATATATAATTTATGAAAGTGTATATCAAGCTATTATTAATGAAACACGTATGTGTGTCTGTATATATACATACATATATCTATGTAATTCCGCTTCCAACAAAAGTATGTGATTGGTGTAATTAGCATTTGCTGCTGCTGCGGTTAAAGCCAGTGATTTGCTTACTTATCTGCCTATGATGCCTCCCTCTATTGCTCATCCAACAACATATTTCAAGGCTGTTTGAATCTCTTGCTAATTTCAGTTTTGTCTGCTTGCCTTCGGCTGCTTGTTCCAACGTATTTTATTTTCAATTACAGTTAAGTGACTCTTTTCTCAAGATGCAGTATAATATGCAGGATGATGATTTGGCAGTTAAATAGTACACTGAGATAAGTAGCAGTCCTGCTGAAAGTTTTTGTATGATTTGTTTTACGGGGTAAAAACTACCCTAATTACTTATCCAAAAGCCAAGGAAAATGCAATGTTAATGTTTAGATATAGGGTTGGGGTTCGGGAATTTCCAACTTTATTTTTCCCCAAAGGAATAGATATCTATTTGAGTTTTTCCTTTTTTTTAATTATCTTTTTTATTTTGCTCCTGTAAAGTATAGTTGAATTTTGCTCCATGGAAAATAGGAGATAGTAGTGCATACATGGCTTTTAAAAAGTTATTAATTTATATGATCATTAAAGCATAAAATTAAAGTTACAAAGAATAGCTTATCTGGGGCCACACTTTTCAGCTGAAGTACAGCACTCTTAAATCTTCCCAAAACTCTCCTTAAAGGTTTGCATTTCATTTCAGCTTTTTCCAGACTGCTACTTGAATTGATTCAGCTACACAGAAGAGCTTATTCAAAATGTCCCCCACTCCTAAATCAAACACCAGCTATTTTGTATTGAGCTGCATAACTGTAATATTTCTTAATTGGATCAGAATATCTCTTAATCCACTAAACTTTTAAAGACCAGTAGGCAGCCTGTGTCCCATTATTGCTGTTTAAAGACTAACTCAAATGGAGGTGATCGCTGCCATTTTGAGATGTCATCAATAAAATATCAACCGTCAAAATTTCACAATGATAATTCATTGTGAACTTTATATTTCTATTTCCCATTTACAAAAATTTTTCCAGGCCTTAACTAATATTACTTTCCTTTCTAAACTCCTGATTGCTGTGTTAACCTCATTGTTTATTGTGATTTTTGTCTGTAGTTCAAATGTAGGTGTTAATTTCCTTTACAGTTCATTATAATTAAAACCATATTTTTCTTTATACAAATTATGACTACTAAGGAAGGAATGGTTCTTTTGAAAATCTGGTTCAAAATGGAGTAAATAAAACAACAAAATATCACCATAAATCTGATTTTCAATATGGATTTTCAGATGTAGGAAGTAAGTTTTTTTTATAAAAGTATATTTCAAGTTTTCTTATCACTTTTAAGGATTAGTATAATTACAAAGAATAGCAAGAATAAATTAAAAAGGATGTCCTCTGACAGTAATCTTGAGAAGTTACTTTCCTTTTAAGGTTAACAGATAGTAAAAAAGTAATCAGCTTTAACAATTAGGTAATTAATTTCAATTATTTGGCACATCAATAGTTTGCTAAAAACCTAATGATTTTCAAAATACATACCAGACAGTGCAAAATCATATCTCCAACCAGTGAACTTTTTGCTGCCATCCTGTCAAACATCCACCAGTATTGTAGTATACTGGTATATACTACAATATACCATCTATTTGCAATTTTTCTTTTTCAGTTTAAATTTGCTAACTTTTCCATGAATCTCTTGGATTTAACCCAATACACATAACAGTTAAAATGACTAGTCCTTCTCTATCCACCAACGCACACTATCATATTTCTAAGATGACAAAAGACATTCTGGGAAATGAAGAGCGTAAACACAGCATTACAGCTGTCAATAAAGTCCAATAAAATTACAGGTTGTTTCTTCTGAGGACTCATGTTCGAGGGACAGAAAAAAGAAAGGAATTTATATAAAACAGGTCAAAGAAACATTTGGCACAGGTCTGAAGTAAAAATTTTGATGGAGGAAGATAGTGATTAAACTTTACCACTTACAAAAATGGGATTGCAAATCAATTTGCAGTCTATTGGCTCAGTGCTGCTGCCTTGCAGCTTTGGAGCTCTGGGGCAAGGCAGATCAGTGCCAAGACAGGGATGTAAAAGGTAGGCAATGTGGTGTGTTGGAAAATCCAAATGATTCCTGTGATATTAAATTATCCAATCCAGAAACTGCTCTATGGATTGAGCGATGAGCTCCTAGGCTGATTTCAACTAAATTGTTGAGATTACAATGTCAATGCTTTTTCTTTTCTGATAGTTTCATTTAAGTAATCCTCTATTTATTCAAGTATTTAAAATGGGAAGTCACTAAGTTTGAAGCTGTATCATTTCCTTCAAATCTAATTTTTCTACTTTTTGGTTCCTGATCCCACCTTTCATTCTGTATAAAGGCTCAGCTCCAAGACTGCGTGGCTGTACTCTGGCAGGCACAAGCACCAGTGCAGAAAGGAGTGTATCCCATATAGCTCTGTAGTCTGTTGAGCTGAGCCATAACAGGGAGGTACCGTACATTAGTTGTCACATAATAAAGCAGAGCCAAAAAATGGTTAGATAAAACAAAACAGAAGACTTGCTTAGATCAGTAACACCACCTATAATCCTGCCACTCCAGTTTTGGGAAACATTATTGTAATTTGTGTAATAACAGCGATGTAGGATGCAATTAAAGCAGTACATCTGCAACACCATTATTTTGATTGTTATGCCATTAACTGTAAAATGTTGTATAGCATGCACAGGTGCGAAGGTGAATGAGGAATAATTTTTGCTGAAGACTGTCACTGAGCAGTAAGTATGTTGGTACACTGAAATGATACAACGATCACAGTCAATGCAATAACTGCAGCTTTATTCTATATGGTGCAATTGCACTACACAAAGCATCGTGGTGCACAGACTTGGTTTCACTGTATTTAGTGTGTCATGATTACTGTGCTGTGTTTTCAAGTATATGTATATATTATAGTCACATTATATATACAGTGTGTGTGTTTGCATTTGTACATATCTGCAAATATATCTAGATTAAGATCAAGATATGTTTCTTTTTTTCTTTAAAAGGCCTGGAAATACAACTTGGATCTGGAGAATAAAATTATTTCTGTCTTTCTTACATAGCTTTCACAGGTTCTGCAGTTCTATATTGGCCTTAAGTAAAACTAGCATCAGATCCTAAATCTAAATCCAAAATTTAGATTAGAATTAGAAATTAGTAAATACTTTTTTTTTGTAAAATGAAAGGAAACCAAAATGCTCAGTCTTGCTTCATTTTGTTAAAAAACCCTATAAAAACCTACTTATTTTGATTACCAAAGTCGTTGAAATGGATTCTGAATATTTAAGGTTACCAGGCTTCTTTGTCATTCTGATTAAGATTATAATATTTCCTTGGACAATATTTTTTCAGTTATGTAAATGCTTCCATAGAAAACAGTCATTTCATGTGTTTTATTTCTGTATTTTCTCAAATGTTCTTTTTTGAGTTCACATTTTTCTGGCTTGGATTTTCTTTTCTATTTTTTTTTGAAAAAAATGTTTTTCCTATTTATGAGCATGAGAAGAATGAAGAGTCATTTTAATTTTTTTCTTTCCTCACAATCTTTCTTTGAAAACACCACAGCTGGTAAAAGCTACTACAGAAAATTATAATTTTCCATGTAAACAGGCTTTCACTGCGGGAAAAAAAAATTTTTTTTTTAAATATTTGAAAAAAAATGGTTTTTATTCAATAGGTTGAGAATCCTTAACAATGAGATGCTATGTTTGTTCAGGAAGTTATGAAATGCTTTTTTTGTTTGTTTATTTTGTTTTGCTTTAGAATGTGCTACACGTGCTGCTAAAGAAACTTGTATGGATGCCTTACTCTTCATCTGTGTATTTAAAAGCTATCTGGCTTCACACAAGTTCTCTGCAGAAAACATTTGGTACGTGCTTTCAATCAGACTGTTCAGAAATACCATCCCTCAAGCTATTTTGAAGAACTAGACTTGAAGAAAGACCCTCAGCCCAGTAAAAGTAATTTACTCAGCAAGGACTCCCAAGTAAATGCATCCAGCAAATTTACTGAGATTAGAATTTTGTGTTTTCTGTCCACTGTACAAGTCATTCAGGAGACTGCTCTGAGTTTGAGCATCTTCAGAGCAATACAAGGAGTTTTGAACTGTTTTGATGGTGCTAAGTGAATGGAAACTGCTCTAAAGGAAAGTTTTGCCAAGTGAAAATCAGGTTTGGCATTTAGGTATAATTGCCTTTAAGGAAGTTACCAGTGCAGATGTGGTAAGAGTTTTTACTTGTTCATTGAGGCCCACAAGGTCTAATACAGTTCTGAGGAAACTAGAGATGAGCCTTCAATGAACAGGAAGAAAAATGTCTGCTTTATGAACAGATCAGATTGTTATGGGTTCAGATAAAAATGAAAATCCAGAGTAATTCATGACTTTTGGTTGGTATTCTGTCATCTCTCTTTCTTTTATCAACCCCCACCCCTACAAACAAACAAAACCCCCACAAAGCTAAACCATTAACAATAATGCTGCGCTCAGGATCAAGGCCTTGGTCATCACAAAGCAATCCCACAGAAATTGGAATAGTTTTCTATCATGCCAAATAAGATCTGTCTTCCTTTTCTAATTTTGGTGCTAACATAGCAGCTGGATTAAACACATCAGGTAAATAAAGTAATTAATGTACTGGTGGATAAAGATCAGACTTTATCAGTGGGACAAATTGAGCTGATATTCAGAGGTGGGTGTTATGGGTATTAGCTATGACACTCAGTCAGATAAGGTTGACACCTTAATATATTTTTCCATTCAGATGCTAAGAAAGCATTAAGTATAGATAATGATAAGGATAAAAACAGCTTTCAGATATTTTCACTGGGTGAGTATGCTTCTATAGGTATGTGTTAGAGAACTTTTACTGTTAAAAACTGGATTGCTTAGAAATATTCACTTAGTGGTATAGTTATTTTCAAGGAAAGATATGTTTTATTTAGATTTACATGCTTTGCCATGCCCATCTCAGTTTTACTACAGAGCATAAAATAATCCAATATGTAGATAGCAGTAGTGCACTACCAGAAAGACTGATAACTACGTTGCCGCTAACTATTTCCTAATATTGTTTAGATTGAGGACTACAGTGAAGCATGAGAGAAGGATGCTGTGTTGTTAGAAGACAAATTCCCCTAATGATCTAATAGAGAATGATCAGGAGATTGCTGAACTTTGCCTTTCCATTCAAACAGGAAGCAAAAACCACCATGAGTTTGCAAGTTGAAAGTTGTTGAACTGCAGTCAGAATTTTAGCCATGGCCCTAGATAGTTCTCTGCAGCAAATCTCAAATATGTTTATGTCACAAGCAAGAGTCTTGACTTCTCCTCCACAGAGTCTAAGGCTAATGTGACAGTTTAAGATAGAGCTTGTAAAGGAGGATGGGGGAGGGTAGTGTTCACTCTTTTTATGAGTTTCCGAATCCCTGGTTGCATTTACAGGTAAATTCAGCAAATAATCCCTAGATGCCTGTAAGTTTTCACTTGGGATCAGCAGCAAATTATCTTTCTCTGACCAGTCTTGAACAAAAAAAACCTTAGAGCCATTGCTTGCCATCATTCAAAGTTCAGATCACCTAGCAGTTACACTGGTGTGTTTTGTATCTGCCAGTAATAGCTGACATGAATGTGTTATGTGTGTATATCCAAAAATAGCTAGTGGGGTTTTATATTTACACTGAGTTTCTTTAACTCCCTGGCTGGAATTTTGAAAGCCAGCTTTATCCTGCAAGAGACTGATTGCTTTGCAAGGCAAAGCTGGTCTTTCATGTGTATATGTAATGTGTATGTCTTAAGACATTCAACAGTCACAGTGTTTTTCCCTCCATTTTTGTGGAAAATGAAAAATGATGTAAGCCTGGTCCAACAGTGTCACAAATCTGCCTAGAAAGTTTGTATTCCTTCCTGTTTTTGTATGAATTCCATTAATCTCTGCAGATTGGTGCCAAATAACTGCTAAGGTTACACTAACAATGGCCTTATTTATAATGCAGCAGAGCAGACAGTGCAAAGGCTGAAGGAGCCTGTCACCGTTGGGTGACGTGGGTGAAGATTTCAAGCAATGGAAAAGGAGGATTTTGGGAATGGGATGCAGCCAGTATGAAGTAGTGTTGTATCAGCTCCGTGGACTCTTCAGTCTCAGAAAAAAAGTGAGAGATGGACAGTGGTTCCTTCAGATGCAGTGGAATGAATAATTGAAGGAATTAACACAGAAGCTGGATGCAAAAGGGCCATGGCTTGGAAAACCACGTTCAGTAAAACACCGGAGGAATAGTGCCAGCCTTAGGTTATGTGGAAAAACTTAGAGAAATATCTCTGAGGTGTTTATCACCTTATGAACATGGCATCAGAAAAGGGTGAATTTCATGACAATAAGAGGAGTGTCCTTACACAGGGAAAAGTGCAATTATACAGAATTTTTAAGATCAAAGCAGCACTTAAATTTGAATAGATGAGCAATTACTGGAACTGAGAAATAAAGATATTTTGGTGGGTGACATGAAAGACTGAAGTCATCTGGACTGGAGAAATGAAAATATGGATAAAACGATTAGCACAGGTGTTATAAGAACACCTGAATACTGGATACCTCCAAATGTATAACATCTGTGAATGTGGGGAAGTGTCTCTTCATCCTTGTTTTCACAGTAAGAACTTTGCATTAAGTACTGTGTTACTTGCTGTTGCATCTGCAGGAGGACCTGCTTTGCACTTTCCTTGTACCTCTCTGAAGTCTTTAAAATAATGGCTTTAGAGTAATGGCCCAGACCAGCACAGAGCTTAAGAAGGACAAGTTCTAGCTAACAAAGGGGCTGAGATTTCAAAACACCTGAGCAAAGGTTTTATAGTATGTCATTAAATTGATTTTGGTTATGGCAACTTTTTCTCTTTTCTTTAGGTAGTATTCATTTTAACATTTAGTTTTTGTTTATACCACTGTATTTTCAGCTGTTAAGTTGAGACATTAGCCTGTCGCCGTTGTTTAGTTTTGATGTGGCTATACTTAAGCACATCTGAGTGATTATTTACAGTTCTTAGTAGAGCCCAAACCTTTGGAGGCATGCTCTAAAATGGGAAAATAACTTTAATATGTCCCTTATGGCCAGAACTTCGGAAAATAACATTTGCATTACAAAAACTCATTTCAAGCCTTGCAATTTTGCAATATTTTACCCAAAGTAATGTGCTTTAACTGGTACAAAACTGAAAAATGTCCCAAGCAGACTTTTGAGAATTAATGGTGAAAGTGCAACCAAAACAGCTTTGAACAATTTAGCAATTCCTGTACATGTAAAGGTAACCATAGGACAGAGGCTTTCCTATCTTGCATTTACTTTGTTGATAAATCCAGCTGCCAAAGAGCAACTGGAAAGAACAGGAAAGAGTATATAAGAATTGTATCACTATTACTTAATGTTGCATTTATTTTGAGAATCACATTTACACGCATACAACTTGTATGCGTGTAAGTAAATTGAACTATACAAAAAGAAATCTTTATTGTTCATGCTTCTCGATCCTTTCTGGCCTTTACAGCTTCTAAAGTGAGATAAATTGCTCTGCTCTTATAAACAGTATTTATAGTGAGTTTATTTTACATTTTTCTGCATGTTAGCTCAGTGCTATATTGTCTAAATCACACATATTTGTGAATGTGTGAAGTTTATTATTAAGGTATAGAACAATTAAGACAATGGTTCTCTCATTTTTTTCTAAAACTTGAATTTTGAACCATCTCGTATCTCACAAAATGGTGCTGTTTAATACTATCTACATGCCTGTCATTTGCCCAGAGCATTTATTATCAGATAATTTTTTTCTAACATAAAGTATTTGAAATCCTAAGAGACATCTTACGACAAACTGAGCCTTATGCAGGATGCAAAAATATTTTTCTGCAAGAATAATCTATACTTACACAAGTAACATGATTTGAGTACCCAGATGAATTTAATCACTTTATATGAAAAATATGTTCATGCAATAGCACAGCATCCATTAAGGCGAGCACTACCTCGTTCTTAGAATTAAAAAAAGAAAAAAAAGGAAAACAGCAAAAGATAAGATGAGTTAAAACTTTTGTAACAGCATATTAGAGCACAAGTTTGCGTGCATTCTTTACTAAACCAATGCAACCTTGTAACAGACCAAATAACCATGTGCAGTGTGACTGCATTCCATGACTTTATAAGAGAGTCTTATCTTAACAGTTCACAGTAACTGGTGAGCATGCCTTTGTCTTCCCCCCCAGCCCCTTATGATCTTTGAATGAGGGCATCTTAAAGAAGTCATTGGAATTAGTCTTGCAAAGAGCCATTTTCCATCTCTATCTCGTAACTTCTGCCAACTGACCTTGGCATCTAAGCACAGGCAGACAGGACAGTTTTTAGGAAAATGCCGTCTTGGAGGGGGAATAGAGACATAGGATTGTATAAGGTACTTTAGTCAGCAGGATCAGGGTAAGTAAGTGCAAGTATTTAAAAATATTTTGCAGTTAGAACATGTAAAGCAGATAGTCAAGAACCTCTCCAGGAAAGCTGAAGGGCTCCCTGGATCCTCTCATCCAACCCTCTTTGTGCACAGATGGGGAATTGGGGCTACACTAAACACTGAGGTGAAGAGACTTTTAAAAAATGAACGGCTAGATTTAATACTGCATCATGTCCACTTTATTTATCATGGTTTGCTTATGAGAACGGTCAAGCATGCCTCTTTTCCATTTAGCATCCCTGTCCACCCTTACATCTCCCTCTGTGAGGATTTCCATGAAGTAAGTGGAGAGGTACAGAAGGCTGCCCAGTCTGACAGGAAAGCAGGGAATTGCAAAGAGCCACACTGCAAATTGCTCAGAGCAAAGGCCAGAAGGATAGACAACACTAGTGGTACAGGCAAAGCTACTGCAGGCAAGTTAAATCCTTTCCATAATGTCAGCTTGACTGTAAAATGCAGACACATTGAGTAGGGCTACCTGGGAAGCAAAAACCAAATTTCAGGAAAAGAAGTCGCTTTTCTATGATTTAGGTTACTAGATTGCAGAGCCAGAAGACGCCACTGCGCTCACTGAATGAATCTGTTGCATAATGCTGGCCAAAAATTGCTTTTAAATACATTTGTGTTTGAGTAAGAAGGTGTGTTTTAGAAAAAATCATCAAGTCTTAATTTTCAAGATGCTTGTGACGGAAAACTCTACCACACCTCAATAGTCTGCATTGAGATCAAGTTTGAATCCTTTGAGTTTTTCCAAGAAAAACAATAATTGACAAGCAGTCACTCTCAAAATCAAGTAGTTTGGCAGGCATAGCTCTTTTACCTGGACTGTGGAAACGATGGGTTCAAAATCATTCTGTAAACTGGGAAGAAACATGCAAAGTCTTTGTGCTTACATTGTTTGTCAGAACTGTAAGGGATATATAATTCTTTCCTGTAAATTACTTCTTTGAAAAGAAATAATTGCCTTGATTAATTCCCTTTCTAAGTATTGCAGGCATCCAGAAATTTCCATGGACGCAAGGATGAATGCCAAATATTAGATATGTATGATAAAAAAATTAATCTGTTAAAAAATGTTCTGGTAATTAGCCATTCACAAATCTTTATCATTGAGGGAGATATTTTTTCCTTCCCTGATTAATGGGTTATATAAGTATTTAAATATATCCTTTTTTTAGCAAGAATTGTACCTAATCTGCTAAGATAATGTCATCCTGTATGAATAAAATATGTAGTTCCTCTTTTGAAATATTTTATAATGTTTCTGACTTGTGTGGTTATTCTGGATTTCACTACATAAAATATTCTATTGCACAGCTGTAATATTTCGTAGGTCTTAGACAGCTTGTAAAAATACATTGTATTCTTTAAAAAGGCTGGTATTTGATGATTGTTTTCCTGCTGCACCTCACCAGCACAGCGTAATTCAATCACTCAGATGTCAGGACTTTTCCAGTTTTCGAATGACATCTTTATTTTCCTTGAACAGCAAACATCACCAACATTTCAGCCAGAACAACCTTCTGACCAAAATGTCAGTCATATGTTTAACACTTCAGACCTGGGGCCTGAAAGGTATTGATCCCAGTGACGGAGGGTCACCCAGTACTCTGCACCTCCCTTGGCAGCTAGTTTTCAGAGCCTCTTGGGAAAACCAGAAGCAGCCTATTTTACTAGGCTACTAGAAGATTATTTTACAAGAAGAGAGTTTTGATGCTCAGAGGATTTAATCATGCTAAGCCATATGCCAGTGATTTGTGACGCCACAGCACCGGTGGCAGGTGGAGGAGGTCAGCAGTAAAACCCACCATGGGAAAAGACGCTCTGCATCAGGTACTGACCAACTGGAATATCTCCATTAAAGTTGTTACCACACAATAACAAATCATCTGGCTGAATTTTTCTATTCATGAATGTTTTCTAGGTTGCCTCAAGCTCTCTTCCTAATTCATTAGAGGGTATCATTATCTGATACCATCACTGTGTGGTGAGGCACATCCTGAAAGGAGTGGGAGCCTGCCCTGCCTGTGCAGGGCTTTTTCTTCCATGTCATGTTGGAAGGCACACAGTTGAGGAAGATAGCTCAGAAAAACATACTCATTTTGTTGTGGATGTAAGGGGCTTTCCACATGTCAGTTAAACTTCCTTTCCTTGAGTAATAACTTTTTAACAAAAATAAAAAACTCCACTTTAAAAAAATCCACTTTAAATATGGACGGAAAGCTATATGGAAATGTGAAATGAACTACTATTTTATCATCGAATCATGGTCTTTGTGAAGTTATGGCTGAGTAAGTTAATTATCTCACTCTAAACCATTTGCCATTCACATTATAGTATATATTTTTGTTTAAAGTAGGTAGAACAGCCTATAGTTATCATGTGATTACTATAAATAAAACCAAAGGGAATATTTTTTTTTTGCAAAGCAAAGGCTTTTTTGCAAAGCAAAGTCTGTTTTTGATATTTAGTGCAAGTGTTTAGATTGTTCCTTCTAGCAGTATATTGTAACTGAAATGAGATAATTTGGCACTGTCAAAGACTGCTTTTGACTCAAGATGTAGGATGAGGAATTTTGAAAGTAGACTCTTCTCTCTCTAATATAGTTGGGAAAAACCAAACATTATTTGAACCTGCATTTTTAACTGCTAAAAAGACCACTAACCCTTATAGAAATCGGTCAATTTAAAACTGTATTTGTTGGTAGCAAACTGCTGAATTTCATATAGTGTATGAAGGACAAATAGGGTAGATTTGGAAGACGTTTTTTATTTTTTGGTAACATGGCTTCCTGTGATCCACATGAACTCATGAGCCTCGTGTTTCTTTTTACAACCTCTGCTAAAGTAACAAGTCCTGATACAGCTGTGCACATTCTAGCATCAGCATAAGGATGGGCGGAAGAATAAATAGCCTTTGGTGAGACAGAGGGTGAGATCTCCTCTGCCATCGGATTCATGCAGAAGTGAAGTGGTCCAGGTTTCTACCTGATCAATGTGAAAAATCATCTGCAGGGAGATAAAGAAAGCAGCAGTCACAAAGCAACTTAAAATGGGTGTACCCATCACGTCTTTTTCCATTTCCTTTTTAACTAGGCCTTTTTATCAGTTTGCTTTTAATATAAGGAGATCTATATCCCAGGCCCATAGAAGCAGTTTTGCTACCATTCAAAGTACTGAAATTAAATACAGTCTTTGACAATATGAACCCAGGAATAAATAATGAAGAGGTTTAGACACAAAAGGTGAAAAGAATATCAGAGTCAATATTTCCGGCTTTGAATTAGAAAACATTTTGCAGGGACGGAACTGACCTTTCTGAATTGCTGCCTCTGATGGCTCATCTGTCTTCAGGGAACAGAGCTCCATGCCTTAGGAAAAACAGACACAGCATTTCATAAGATGGTAAATTTGTATGAATATTATAACAGAAATTTCTGACACTTTGTACACTTGAAATTGTTTAATCTCTGATGACTGGAAATTACAACCTTTGATCATTTCACATTATTTCTTTTAAAAATGTTGATGTATCTTGCCTGGCTTGAAGGCAAGATCTTGCCTGCCTTGGCCCCAAAGACTGCTGAGCTGGCTCACGGGCAGCATGAGGAGGGACTCGGCCTGCTCCTCCACAGAGCTGTACACATGTCCCAGCAAGTCAGGGCAGTTGTGACCCTACTTTAATTCTTCCTCCCACAGAAGACATCTAGAAAGGAGTGAGTGTGGCACTTCAGCCAAAGGTCCCAAAGAACGTCTTTGCACCAGCAGACAGTTGTACGTTCTTATCTAAGTTCTTGAAAGCACAAAGGTGACATGAAGCTAAATTTGCCCATCTGCATCACGTGGTCGCTACTTTCAGTATTATTCTCCCTAGAACTGAGAGTTGAGTCAAAGTGCTCTATTCTGGTCTGCAAAACTATTTTATCACTGTTTAAGTGCCAGATTTCCAGAGCAACAAAATGTCTATGCAGCAAATACTTCAACACAACTGACAAAAATAACCGATATATTACTCACATGTAAATATTTGCACAATATTCAAATATACCATGCATGTGTACAGTTCCAAAAATCTGGCCCTCAAACCATCCATATTTTAAGGAAACTTCTCCCAAATGTTCTAATGTAATTTCCAGGCAATATAAATGCTAGCTGTATTGGGCAGCTTTCCCAGCCCTGGAGAAGAAAGAAGTGTTTCTTCAGTGAGCCTTCGTGATTCCTTAACTTTGATTCCTTTTTCTCCCAAAGTCCAGAGTACCCCTCTCTGCTCATCCCAGCTCCTGATCTTCTTTTTGTCCACCTCAACTGTGGAAGGGGAAACAGTTCCAGGAGCAGATATACATTTCAGAAGTGACAGCATTTACTTTTAACGCACAGACTGGATTAGATATATCTGTCTGTCCCTGACTTCAGAAGCTCATGCATCCTTAAAGATGTAAACGTATGATCTGTACTGCTTTGTCCTTTCTCGGGACACCTGTGTGAAAAGACCTCAAATGAGAAGGGAAGATGGGAGGGAGAAGGGAAAGATGCATATGAGTGAGGGATTTGGACCACAAATCCATGGCTGAGTGCATATGGTTCAAATGCTATTTGCAGCTATGCAACTTTTCTTTGTCAAAGATTTTCTGGAATAGAAAAACCTCTTTAGTTTTACCAGAATAGAGTAATTTTATAGAATTAGTGGACATTAGCATGACATCATCTGCATTTTTGTTATCTTATTTTTTCTCACGTCCTATCTGCTGCTGAGTTCAACACAGATATTTGGGGTACCGCAGGAAATTCTGCTTTGCAGTAAAAACTGTAAAGTATCAGAAGTCACATATAAACACAATCTACTGCTATTGTTATTGTTTGAACTCAAGTAGTGCCTAATGGTTGTTCCATTTTTAGTGTCCTTGTTGTATTCTTTGCTGCACAAACATCCTGAAAGGATTTATATTCTATGTAAGGATCACAGATGGCTATATAGGAATAAAAGATAAAATAAGCACAGAAAGAAAAGCAAACACAAGGTCACAAATGTTGTCAAATATACATTCTGACAGTAACATAAGGTTGTCCTTTTTGTCACTGTTTCTTCCGTTGTCATACATGAGTAAGCAAAAAGTTGTTCTGAATTGGTAACAGGGCTTTCTTCGTTAATGCAGAATTCATGGTTATACAGTGGTTGGTAGCAGCTGGTGGGAGAAAGAAAACTACAACCCACTGCAGAGTCAAAAGAAATGAGCAAGGGAACTAAGGCTTAATGAAGAGTCTTGTAAAGGAAGCCAAGTTGTTATATTAACAGTTTAATTAATGCAAGAGTTCACATACGCCTTATCTCATCAACAAAGCAGAAATAACAGTTTTAAGAGATGAAGTTGCTTATTTTGTTATTTATCTTTAATTAGTTTTTACCACTGTTGTTTTCCTTCTTGTCTTAGCTGTATGTAAGAATCACCAAAATGTGCTAGAAATCTTTAAGCAACAGGGAGTATCAGAATTGCCGCTTACTGCCCAAAATTACAGATGTAGCTCTACCTTTTCTGTGTTCATGCCTCAGAATGGTCTAAACAGATCTAGTAATTACCTAGCACTATTAATCCAAGCATGTTCTTCTAAGCTTCCCTTTTAGGATCCTCAGTCTTATTTAAAATTCTTTGGGACATTGTCTTGATGTGGGAAACCATCATTGTTCTTCTTGTACAATAGCCTCACTAACACTGAAAATAAGTGTCTGTGGAGTTTTTAAAATAGCTTCACATGCCTATTTTTATTCAAGCTTTAGGACAGTTTTCAAGATTACCTTGTTAGTATGGCAGACTGAACTCCCCCTGAGTTGGCATAACTCTGTGCTTGGTTCTCTAAAGCCTTCTCCTAACTTCAAAAATCTTATTCTACATTAAAGACATTGTGTTTCCACATTTGTATTTAAAGCGGCATGTTTTTATAACCTCAAGGTAATGTAAAAGCTTTAATTAATTAAAATCTAAAGCAATACGATAGAGAAAATAGAATGTTTATAGTCTGCTTTTACTGATCCTCACTATCATTCAGAATCAAGTTCGCATTTTTCAAACCTGAGATGTCCAAAGATAACAGATTGACCTATAGACTCTACCCTGTGGTGTTTTGGGCTGGGTCATTCTTCAAAGTGTGCTTTTTCTGCCCCATGTACCATCCAAACAGATGTTCCACTGAAGTTTGAATGATGGCCAGCTAGCTCGAAAACAACAAGGGAGTAGAGGTGAAGGAAGTCAGAGGAAAGAAAGCACGAATGTGGATAGAAGTGAATGCAGAACAGAAAGGAAAAGGTTACACTAAAGTAGATACGGGTGAATAAGTATGAGCAAAGTTTAGGAAGAGACAAGGTACAATATACTGCAAGGAAATAAGAGAGCCAGAGAACGTAGGGAAATCTAGCAAAAAATAAACTACAAAAAAAAAAAAAGGAATGAAAAAATAAAAAAGGCAGAAAAAAATGACAAAAACTATACAAAAATGAGAACAGGACTTTTACCTTCACGTAAAGGTAGCAAAAGTATAACTTAAATCAGCTATTTATTACTGTACCTCATAAAGAGAGATTCTTTGGATCTGAAGTATATCTACTAGTTATGTGGATATGTATTATAACTGTGATTTTACTGAACTTAATCCATATAATCCCAATTTAAACCAATACAGGATTCAGCTGTATATTTCACTTAACTAATTCGAGATAAAATCACACTTTCTATGTAAACAATTAGGTCTGTCTGTATACTCAGCAGAAATACCATACATTGAAATAACTGAAAAGATAGAAAAGCTATTGAGGGAACTGGAGCAAAAGACTGAACATGGATAAAATAATAACAAACACGAACAAGAAATGAAGAACTTTTTTAAGTAGAACATATTGCGGTGGTATTTCTCCAAGTAGCTCTAGACGTTTAAGTCTAAATTGGTAGAATTGTTGTGAAATAAATGCATACTCTTTACATGTAAACTCAATAAAGTAAGTAAATACAGTGCCTTTAAGTAATTTACAGAAAAATGTACAAAGACTGAAGTTGTTAATCAACGTTTAAGTCTAGAGAAAGGACTAATTAAGCTAACTTGACTTATTTAAGACATAAGGTTTTGTCTAAATTATAGTTAGTTTCAAATTAGTCTTGAAACATTTATGAACTGTATCATAAAATACAGGGTGCATATACCTATGGGGCTAGATCTTAGGTTTAGTAGAACAATAGAGTTCTGATTGGAAGGAAATACATTTCCTCTTCTAAAACTTATTTATATCTTTTCTCGTCCAAAATATAAAATAATATTGAAATAGCTTCAACCAAATGAAGAAAACACAGGAAAGTAAAGGTCTCTGCCAGGAATTCAGTGTCTGGATCTCACCTCTCATGTAACTAGCGAATACTTACCTTAGGGAAGCTAATTTTCCCTTGTAAAATTGGGCTATAATTGTGCAAGCCAAAAATGTAAAATAAGCGAGACAGTTCCCACTAACTGAGGGAATTATAGAAAATCACATTGCCAGGATCAGACAGACATGGAGACTACAGGATTTCCCCCCCCCCTTCTTTTTTATAGCTAGTAACTTAACTAAAATAGTACCACTATTCAGCGATCCTAAGTAACAGGTTTTTCAAATCTAGAATGAACATCTTGATAACTTGTGTTAAACTCTGTGATATAGGCGCATAGGAGAGACACCAGGTCACCTGCCTTAAATACACTGCCAATAGAAAACTAGATTTATTTTGTTCTCTTTTAGCAAAGGGATCATTCTGTTACTGTTAAATAGCCTTCCATAAGTTTCTCCAACTCACAGTGTATTTAGTACAGTTTGTTGGGTTCTTCATTACAAGGCCATTAGACAGAGAGATGTAATACATAGGTTGGCGATTTTTAATATCCTCCATAAAAAAAAAAATAGAGTGAAATGGATAGGGTTTTACTGAAAGGCTTTTTAGAATGACATTGAGTATTACATTATTATTATATATCGGGATTCCTATATGTAAAACAAAACCATAATTGCATGTTCCTTAATTGTTCACCATAAAAATAAAGCCTCCTTGATTTTTTCTTTTTAAACCTGACTTGTTGCT
>NW_008795127.1:3568683-3574904 GCF_000699145.1 Aptenodytes forsteri | reverse complement strand
AAAAAAAAAAAAGGAATGAAAAAATAAAAAAGGCAGAAAAAAATGACAAAAACTATACAAAAATGAGAACAGGACTTTTACCTTCACGTAAAGGTAGCAAAAGTATAACTTAAATCAGCTATTTATTACTGTACCTCATAAAGAGAGATTCTTTGGATCTGAAGTATATCTACTAGTTATGTGGATATGTATTATAACTGTGATTTTACTGAACTTAATCCATATAATCCCAATTTAAACCAATACAGGATTCAGCTGTATATTTCACTTAACTAATTCGAGATAAAATCACACTTTCTATGTAAACAAGTAGGTCTGTCTGTATACTCAGCAGAAATACCATACATTGAAATAACTGAAAAGATAGAAAAGCTATTGAGGGAACTGGAGCAAAAGACTGAACATGGATAAAATAATAACAAACACGAACAAGAAATGAAGAACTTTTTTAAGTAGAACATATTGCGGTGGTATTTCTCCAAGTAGCTCTAGACGTTTAAGTCTAAATTGGTAGAATTGTTGTGAAATAAATGCATACTCTTTACATGTAAACTCAATAAAGTAAGTAAATACAGTGCCTTTAAGTAATTTACAGAAAAATGTACAAAGACTGAAGTTGTTAATCAACGTTTAAGTCTAGAGAAAGGACTAATTAAGCTAACTTGACTTATTTAAGACATAAGGTTTTGTCTAAATTATAGTTAGTTTCAAATTAGTCTTGAAACATTTATGAACTGTATCATAAAATACAGGGTGCATATACCTATGGGGCTAGATCTTAGGTTTAGTAGAACAATAGAGTTCTGATTGGAAGGAAATACATTTCCTCTTCTAAAACTTATTTATATCTTTTCTCGTCCAAAATATAAAATAATATTGAAATAGCTTCAACCAAATGAAGAAAACACAGGAAAGTAAAGGTCTCTGCCAGGAATTCAGTGTCTGGATCTCACCTCTCATGTAACTAGAGAATACTTACCTTAGGGAAGCTAATTTTCCCTTGTAAAATTGGGCTATAATTGTGCAAGCCAAAAATGTAAAATAAGCGAGACAGTTCCCACTAACTGAGGGAATTATAGAAAATCACATTGCCAGGATCAGACAGACATGGAGACTACAGGATTTCCCCCCCCCCTTCTTTTTTATAGCTAGTAACTTAACTAAAATAGTACCACTATTCAGCGATCCTAAGTAACAGGTTTTTCAAATCTAGAATGAACATCTTGATAACTTGTGTTAAACTCTGTGATATAGGCGCATAGGAGAGACACCAGGTCACCTGCCTTAAATACACTGCCAATAGAAAACTAGATTTATTTTGTTCTCTTTTAGCAAAGGGATCATTCTGTTACTGTTAAATAGCCTTCCATAAGTTTCTCCAACTCACAGTGTATTTAGTACAGTTTGTTGGGTTCTTCATTACAAGGCCATTAGACAGAGAGATGTAATACATAGGTTGGCGATTTATGATATCCTCCTTAAAAAGAAAATAGAGTGAAATGGATAGGGTTTTACTGAAAGGCTTTTTAGAATGACATTGAGTATTACATTATTATTATATATCGGGTTTCCTATATGTTAATCGAAACCATAATTGCATGTTCCTTAATTGTTCACCATAAAAATAAACCTCCTTGATTGAACATCTAGTTCAAGGAGAGATTGGTAAAGCATCTTTTCTTTTAAACAGCAGCTGGACTGTACAATCACAGTGATTTTACCAGCTTGCTATTTGCCCCAGGAAAGCTAGGACTTTCAGCTCTCTAAATGTTAATTCTTTGAGAAGAATAGAAGCCTTAAGAGGACTTGAGTTTGGGGAAGGCAGGAATCCAGAAGTAAATTCAGGTACCTCTTTCAAAAGAAATCATATGACTTATAAATTATGTTACTAATAAATAAAGTTTCTGTCTGTATTTCAAAAGATGTAAAAGTCTAGCAGTCCTGCTATAGTTCCAAGCTAGTATTTAAATACACATCACATCTCCTCCTTCTGTGACCAGCATAATTTAAAACAAATTACAGAACTTTTCTTGTAAGTACAAGACATTACCTTATGCTAGTAAAGCAGAAATCTTATTAATTAAATCTCAACTTAGGAGAAAATTGCTAAAACCTGTAAAAATATAAACTCCACGACTGGTATTTACACAGACCCTGGAATTAAAAATAACTGCCTTTCCATTTAATTACTTTCACTATTACTTTGTTAGATTTTCTTCATGTTTCTAAAATGTCAATATCACAGTTAGACAACATAGATTGTAAAGCATGACTGTCAGATTTGGCAGTCAGTTCATCCATTCTACTTTCCCTTGTCATAAACCTAATCCTGAGACTATCTTGGAGAAACACAGACTAGTATTTCTAGTGACTTTGTTAATGAATCTCCACGGACAGGGATCAGCTGCTGTATTGTCAAAAGGACTATAAATTTAGATTGTCAAAAAAACCTTTGCCCTCACTTGTGCGATGCTGTTCTGAAATAAAACTATATTCTATGATAACAATTGGAATGAAAAATGAAATCAAAACTTCTTTTCCAGTTCAAAAATACTGGTTTATTAGGAACATATTTTCTAACTTTTCTTTGACCTTTCTTTTTTAAAGTAAAATGTTAGTTTGGTATATAGTTTTTATTAATTATATGAAATATGAGAAAAAATATTAGAATAATATTTTTATGTTTTGTATGAATCATAATTTATTATTAGCAATCAACACAAATTTAATAATTAATGTTCTTGAATTACAATGTTCTGTGTAATTAGAAACATTCTGTTAAAAATGTTCTAGCTATTTTTTCAGCTATATATTGTGGCTTTTGGTTTAAAGACAGGAAATATTCAAATGTGGGAGCTTGGGTGTTGTTTTCAACTTTTTTCTTATTAGATAATATCTTAAAAGTAAGTTTGGTCACTAGTGAGGCTTCTTTATTATGGGTTTTTTTCAGACTTGCTTAAGATCAAAGGATTAGGTACTACTAGATTTTCTAGCAATAAAATCTACTCTGCTATGCACATGCTTTTTAGCAATTCAGTTCAAAATATTGAGTCAAATGCCACAAATTGGTGTCAAAACTTTACATCTTATCATTTGCTTGTTAATAAGCCCATCCAAAGAGCAGGTGATAGTCTAAAAATTAATAATTCACTTTTTTTCTTCACTTAATATTTTACTTCATCTTCACTGTAGACATCAGATAGTACTTATGTTTTCTTAGAATGTAAGGAGATGAAGTAAATAAAGGATTTAAACTAGCATGTCTAAGGCAAATACAGAGACTGAAACACTGTTCTAGACCATATGTTTAAACTACTTGAAAGTGTTTCAGCAAACTCTCTTTTTCAAGCCTGATGTCAGGATGAGAGGAAAAGACAAAAGGAATATTATTTGCAACCTTTTTAATTTCCTTCTGGTGGGAGCTGGAACTACAGAAATAATTTACGTACCTAACTTTTACGTGATTAAACGATGGTCAAGGAACATTCCTGATCAGGCCTTGTCTTGAACGCTTTTTATGATTTCATGGCATTTTGTGGAGTTTCAGCAAAATATTCCTGAGAGTTATGCTCTCAGAAGCTAGTGCTTAACTGGACTTTAGTTTTAAATTAGCTAGAGGCCTTTAGGCACAAAGCTAACTATTTTAATGATCTTTTTGAAGATCAAGAGCAAGTTAAACTTGTCATTCAGACAAAGTCCCACTAGTGACCAGAATTAATTTTATGGCATTATAAAAGGCATTATAAATCCATTTATTACACTTACGGTTTCTCTTGTCAAGTACCTTTCACAAGTAGTAGCACTAAGCAAAGAGCTTATACAAAAGAAACTGATCCAAAGGAGACATTTTTGCTACTAATGAGAACCAAAGGCACCAGTTAAGTCTAGGAAACGATCACATGGTGCAAAAATATCCTTTTAAGCAGGAATAAAAAGTGGTTTGTGTCAACCTATTTCACTCTAATATCATAATTTTCCTGTCCTCCTGATAATATTTTAGTTAAAATTTAGGCTTACATTCTCCTACATTTGCGCAGGGTAGAAGTGTTTTACACTGACCTTGTCAGTCTTCTGGAATTTGACTGGTTGGCTCTGCTACCTTTTCCTTCCACTACCCTGACAAAATTTAAAAAGGAATAAAATTGCCAGCCTACTAAAATACAGAAGATCTGAAAGGTTAATGCAGTACAGCAAGTGCATAATATATTGTACATGAAAAGTTTAATGTCTTATTCGCAGAGCAAGAATTGTAACAAGGACAGAGAATGACAGAAAATTAATCAGTCCTTATGATAATGCTCGTAATAAGAACAGAAGGTGTTACTGAAAACATAATACTTTTGAAGAGCACAGCTAAAATTGTAATCCAGAGCTCCTCCTTGAATTGTGAAAGAGTAGACGATGGTCATTATCAAATGAAAACCAACAGGTGCAAGACAAACCAAAACCCAGGAAAAATTCAGACCTTTGGTAAATATTCATTATAAGTTATAAAACATTCTAAGAGCTTGGCTTATGTGGCTAAACTGTATTTTTTAAAGAAACTTATGCTTTAGGTAGGTTTTATTACAGATAATCATTAATGGAATCTCTGTGTCTTACTCTGAAGAACCAGATAATAACCATTTTCAAGGGGAAAAGTAGAATAAATGATAGAATTTTCTGTCATTGTTTCTAAATTTGAGTACATGCAGATGCTGGTGTGAACCTATATTTTAAAAATGGTAAAAATATGATGGTTTATGATAGAAACAGAATGTTAGAATTGCTTCAAAAGGATCTTTTATGCCTGGTCAAAGTATTTGGTAGTAGTCCCATCTCAAAATAGTGGTTGTTCTCTCTAACCTGAAGGCAGAATAACGTTACCAAAACTTAACTATCTCATTCTTTTTTCTTCAGCCTTAGTTCCTAAGTTGTCAAATCTAAAACTGGAAACTACTAACAACAGTAAGAGAAAAAGGTTGTCTCTTTTTCAACTCATTAATTGAACTGAACTTTCTGTAAAAGTAAGCAACTTATCTGTGACTGAATTCAGTGGAAAACCACAGTGCATATGAAAAATTTAGTCACTGGTTTCGTTCAGCCATTAAAAAACTTTGTCAAATACTTCCATGGTAACTGCTTATGGCATTCTACTTCCAATGGAGAAGTAAAGCAATACTCTGTTCAAGGCTGAATATTCATTTCAGCTTGCGGCTTCTGAACATCACTATGCCACAATCAGTTTAACTGTGGCCTCTCAGGCTCTCACGTTAAGTGACTGACAGTGGGAATACCTTACCTGTTACTTGGCCGTAAAAAAAAAGAAAAAGAAAAAGGTCTATGTTATTGGGTTATTTGTCTACATCTGCTTTAGTGAACAGATCAGTTGGTGGTGAGGTTCTGACTTACCTATTTCATCTTTTTTTTTCCCCCTCAACTTCAGATGAATCCTGGTTGTGTCCCATGGACTGAATGCCCATTTGCAGCTGGAGTGCATCAGTTAGACACTACAAACACATCTTCTAGTTTAATTTCATCAAAAAGAATCCAGTTCATGCACTCCAAGGCCACTCTAAGATATTAATATTGTTCCAGTTCCATCAAAAGACGTGTAGATGAGGCGCTTAGGGACATGGTTTAGTGGGCATGGTGGTGTTGGGCTGACGGTTGGACTCGATGATCTTAGAGGTCTTTTCCAACCTCAATGATTCTATGATTCTATGATTCTATGATTCAGAATGGAACCCACGGTCAAACTAACTGGAAAGATCATCTTGTTACTCACCAAATAATGGAAGTTGTTTAAAATTCATTTTCCATCTATCAGTTAATCTGATAATGGATACAGCTGCTCTGTGTCAATTTTAAAATGGTGACAATTTTGAGGACTCAGGTGCTAAAAATAAAGTGATGATTTTGATCTTTACACTCTAGCATCTTAAGAAATCAGAATAAGGCACTTTTGAAATTAAACCAGTTCTATCAAAAATAGCAAAAATCAGATAGTTTCATATATAAAATGATACACATTTTAATAGTCATTGAGGGGACATTTTTCTGATGAAGATTATGTGAAAGGAGCATGTGTCTTGGTTTCGGCTGGGATAGAGTTAATTTTCTTCCTAGTAGCTGGTACAGTGCTGTGTTTTGGATTTAGGATGAGAATAATGTTGATAACACAGCGATGTTTTAGTTGTTGCTAAGTAGTGCTTACACTAAGTCAAGGACTTTTCAGCTTC
>NW_008795127.1:3554324-3568441 GCF_000699145.1 Aptenodytes forsteri | reverse complement strand
GAGCGAGCGAGTGGCTGCGTGGTGCTCAGTTGCCGACTGAGGTTAAACCACAACAGCATGTAAATAATTCCATAATAATTTTCACATTATAATAGTTGCTGTTTAAGTTTTATATATTTATTTTTTAATTATTTAAATAATGCAATATGAACTAGCAAGAATTTAACTACCTTCTGCAGAAAAAAATGTTATCAGTTTTATCCACCTCTTGCCTGCACATACTGAAGAGAGGATCAAAATAAATATTGACTGACCAGAGTTCTGATTCAAGTTTCTTTCAACCTGCTAGTCAGAGGGTTAAAGAATATCCTTAAATAAGGAATGAAGAAGAATGATCGCTTTTTCACAGCTCTGGCCTTGAGTGGGAAAAGGATAGAATTATTGAAGTGGAAATAAGAAATCGGAACAAATGTAATTTCCCTGTCTTGCCTCTGAACTCCTATTGCAAAACCACTTTAGCTGCCTTGAGGCAAGTGAGAAGAGCCAAGCAATTAACTGTCCCTGCAAGACAAGGGAAGGCAGAACCTCTTGTTGAGCAAAACTGAAGAAACAGGTTCCTCTACATTCACAGTTTTAAGCAACTATAGTTTAAGGCTGTAAACAAGGTTGAATATTGCCCTTGTCATCTATGCTTGCTAGTATTTAGCAAAGCCAAATCTGATCTCTGGATTTAAGAGTATTAGGCTCTCCTGAAGATAACCAAATCAGAAATTCTCTAGTCAAAATAGCATGTACATAAGCCTTGCTGTGTCTTTGTAAATGAGATTATGAAATCTATCCTGCTTTCCAAGTTTATGTAACTTTATTTAATTGCCTATGTATCTTCTTTATACAGTTTTGCCAAAAAGTCTAGATAGAGAGTTCCTAGAGTAATTTTGACTCTTTGTAGAAAGTCAACTTAAAAATATCTTGTAGCTTACCATGTCATTTTGGGCAGAAAAGGGCCTGACACATGTTAGGGATGCCATTTGTACTTAATGACACACGATATGGAAGAGCTACTGTATTGGCCACACAATATAAACAACTCCTGTAGTGGAGGTGAAACGCTGGTGTGGTCCACCAACAAAGAAGGATCACTTTTTAATACTCTGTGGATCTGCAATATGTTGAACAAAAGCAAAAAAGAGGTGAAGTATATCTTCAAAATACAAGTTACATATCCAAAACTCCAAGCATTTGAGAATGGAAAAGAGCTATAGTCCCTGTATTTGATGAATAAATAGACGTATAAACACAGGAAGAATTAAATTTGTATAAAATTTTCTTTGCAACATTGCTGCAGTGGTATTTTGCAGTCACTGCAGCTACCCACATGCACTTTGACTAGTTTGGAAAAGGAATTATATTGAATTAAGATAAAGTCGCCATTGGATACTATCTGAAGGATATGACTTGGTTGCAGACGTGTTCCTATACTTATTCTCTGAGTATCTGCTTGCTCAAAAACCTAGGAGTAGAAGAGAGGGATCTTTAACCTGTCCTTACACCTGTTCTTTACATTATAATAAGAATAGTGCCCACCCATCCTGCATGTCTCTGGTTTGTGTTCACAGATGCTCTAGTGCTGTTGGAAGAACTTTCAAAAGATGTATGACTCAAAACGGTCTGAGAGAGAGACTGGAGTTAGACTCTGGAGTGAACAGAAACCCTTTCCTCATGTCCCCTGTTGCTTAAGTCACTGACTAGCCAGCAGGCTGGCTTTTGTGAATTGACAGGGGTACAGTTCTGCCCGTGAAGGTTTTGTCCCTCTCTTAGGACACCAAGTTGCAAGACGTATAAAAGTGGCTTATTTGTGGATATAGCATTTATACATGTGAATAGGGAAAGCTTCCTATAAAGATTTATAGGAAAAAATACTTAAGAACCTCAAATATTCACCATGAGGGCTTCAAATAGAAGCATGTTAGAGAAACCCATGATTACTTAGACCAATTAGTGCTGCAGAAGGCAAACAAACAAACAAACAAACAAAAAAACCGGCAGAAGGCATATAAGAACTTATGTGCATACCTAAATGGTTATCAGTCAGGACTTCAATTAGTCAGGGCAAAGTGAGCACATTGCACTGAGTAGTAGTGTTACTGTAAGAAAAATGTAAACACAGACCAATCTACAGCTCCCTGCCCACTCCTCCAGCCCTGAAAACCCTTCTTTCAGTTCTTCAGAAATTTATGTTCTCCACTGTTATTTTATGTTACTATTTTGGTTGGACACTATGCTCCATTTCCAAGGTGTAGTTCTATTTAGAACATAAAAGTAGGAACAAAGCAAAACATTTTGCAGTTCACAGATCATTGAGGTTCACTGGACATTCATTTTGACCCTCCAATAGCCAGTCACAAAGCTGGCAAAAATTTAAAAGGAAATGCAGGTTAATGAGATAGAAATGAAAATAGATATTGATATTAGTGAGATTTGAGGATAATAGTTGATTTCTACCTTAAGAATGCACATTTTTAATGAAAATTGGTATAATTTTTAAATCATAATTAGAAAAATGATTCACATAAAAAGAATTGTTCTGTCTTTAAGCAGTAGAATTATGTTGAAATGATGCGATCTTATCTTAAATTTTTAAGGTTTTTTATTCTCAGTTTCTCTTGTACAGTATGTAAAACTATAACTGAAACTTTGTTAGCACAGTCAAGTTTATGCATTATGAGCCTTAATGTGATCAGAGAAGCAGAGTTTTGAGTTTCTGTAACAAATGGAGTTCAAAGAGCAAAACATAATCTCCAGCAACCAATGGGTTATATATGCTCACCATCAACAAGTTCTCTTTTCTTTGAGCCCTAAATGAAAATGTGAATTACTGGAATTTGTAATTGTATCTTGAATTTAATTAATCTCAATGACTTCTTTAGTATGTGTATGAGGTCAATTGGAGGTGCTGAAAAAAAGAGAAACCCTGTTGCTACTCTGAAGCTTCCTGCAGTTTCACCAAATGACACCCTCCTTTCCTTTCAAACAAACATGTCATGCCTTCTTGACTCCAGGCAGGCTATTTCATTTTAACATTGTTGTCTAACAATGGGGCTTCTGCTGATCTTTGAGTGAAAAGCCAATGTATAATGGAGACTTCCCAGGCTTCTAATGTTTACATCATCAGCATGCTTACAGAATTAGACTTTTTAATTTTTTTTTTAAATGGGACTGATTTATTGATCTTATGATCAATTAAAAGGAATATTTTCATATTTCCTTTTTATTATTTATGATTTTTGAATCCAAATTTTGTGTTGCAAAATGAAGCAAATTATACTGAGTTACGGTACATGTATCTGTAATGCAAAATATTACATTATGAAAAAATTGGACAGGTACTGGAGTGGAGAATGCCACAGTTCAATCATAATTCATGCACTGAGCCAGTCTTTTACAGTGTGTAGATTAATGACATAGTCTTGGAGAAAGTACTTTTTGTTCTGAACTAAAGAGAAGTAAAAGCAAAAAGTAGTGTCTTATTTGAAAGGAACTTTCAGAAGAAAACGAAGGCTCCAGAGGCAATTGGGGGACACATAAATTCCAAAAATTCTGAGGGATAAAGAAATAAACGGTCAGACAGAAGGACAAGGATAACAATAGGCTTTTCTTATTAAAAATCTTTAGAAACTTGAATCATAGAAGAAAATAGGCTGGAAGGGATCTCTGGAGGTCATCTGGTCTAACACCTTGCTCGTCAAGGACTAATTGCAATGTTTGACTGGGCTGCTCAGAGCCTTGGCCCATTTGGTACTGAATATCTCCAAGGAGGGGCATGGAACAACCTCTCTATGTACTTGGTCCAGGACTTGACTCTGCTTGTGGTGCAGATGCTCTGACAGGGACACACTCTTCTTGCAGATGCAGAACCTGAGAATAAAAAGCAACAATCACAAGTTGCAATAGGGAGAAATCTGACTAGACATGAAAAAAAAAGTTAGTATATATATTCCCCAAGTCAATCTCATACCTTCTGCATACTTTTTGGACCATAATCAGAAGCAAAATTTACCAATGATGCTTAGGAGACTCAGACTCCTTTGTGAATTTAAATTCAATACCTGGGCACAGTAGGAAATTACAGAGTCTTCAATTATTCTTCTTGTTGTCTATGGTTTTGTTATAGGAACAAAGACAGGAATATGCTGAGCTCTGACTCGATAAGCTCTGGCTTACAAAAAACCTCTTCAGCTCCTTGCCACACCTGATCCAAGGGACTGGCTCTCAGCTGATTTAACATCATACAACAAATGGTGTAAAATTCCTTATATGCATCTCAGCACTTTCACAGCATCATGGAAGTTCAAGCATTCCATTCCAGTGTGAGTGTAAGAAAGAAATTCTGAAAGAACAAAGAAAGATTATTGCCTGTCCTGACAAGAAATTAAAAAATTAACAATTTTATTTTATTATATTATGTTTATTATATTATTATAGTATTATGTATAGCAATTTAATCATTGTTACTTTAGCAACATTTCAACAATATATGTTAAAGTTCTATACATTCCTGGTTTTAGTTTGTGAAACAAAAAGGAAATATTAACGATCAATTTAATGGAATTAAATTTTTTCTTTTGTGTGTGACATAAATGGCATGGCACAATAGAAGACTCCTAATTTCTCTTTTGTATTTAAGTGTCTATTCTAGATGTGAAGTAATCAGCTTCTTTAAAAGAACATAGGGAGTGGTACTAAAACACTTTTCCTTCGCACTAGAATGAAATGGTGTTACACCCACATGCCTCTGCCAAACCCGAGCAGGCTTTTTTTTTTTTTCTTTTTTTCCCTCCCCCGTTCTTATGGCTATATTCTGCATTCTGCATGTTTTTACTGCTGCTGTTTTCATTTCCCACTTGTCTCTATCTTTTTGCCCTCCCCTTCATTCTGTCTGTTAAAATGATCAGCATTTTAATAATCAGTGTTGATACTGAAATGTTATCTTTGGGATTTCAAGCTCAGATACCGCTGAGATTAATGGGATAAAGGTGAGCTTGTTGTTTAAGACTGTCTGTTACACACCAGTTGTATTTGCAAGCACCACATGAATGAGACTGTTAAAAAGTAAGATATTCAGGGCAATCTGAAAAGATTCTGTAGTCAACATAAATATACCTTTGGAATATATTTTTGCCACTTGCCTTAGGATTCATTTACCTGATGGCTCACGGAATCATAAACTAGTAAACAACATCTGTAGAACAACAAAAATCTCAATGATTGACTGATTCTTTCTTAGAAACATTATTATCTCTATGTGTTGGAACCACCAAACAAATATTACAAGCTGACAAGCTAGGACACATATATTAGATTCCCTTTCATGCCCTTATTTTTTCACAGTTTTTCTCCAGAAATCAATTTAGGACTAAAATTTTCACGTAAATAATCCATTTGACTAGCTATGAGAAGACTCTCTTCATTATGTTGCTGAGGAGCCAGATGGTTTTCTACTCTCAGTTCCTAGGATCTGCTAGAGTCCTTGCTCTAAAGATTAAATATTACTTCAGACATCTACTTTCTGAAGTATTCTTTCTAATATTCCACTCACCCACTCAGTCTATACTCTTGTATCTATAAGGACTATGTATCTATAATTCCTTTCAAAAAGCTATAGTATTAAATACTTTTTTTTCCTGAATTTTGCAAAATTATGTGCTATGTTATTTATGACCAGCAATGTTAAGTGCTGCTTTCTAATAAAATTGGCCCTGGTGTGACAAGCTCCATTTTCACAAAATATATTTTCCCAGGGTAACTAGTAAACTTGCATCTAAATTCTAGGGTAGGCCTTGGGGGAACAAAGTAACATGGCATGTTTTTCATTGGTTTAAAACTTTTTGCTGTATATACATTTAAGTTCATTGTCATTTAACATTCTCAGAAAGAACTGACTCAATTTTAGCCACATTTCTCCTATCGACACTAATGGGAGTTGTACAACTACTGAAGTTTACAACCCATTAAATACCCAGAGGAAAACCTAAACCACTTCTGCTTCCTACTGCTGTACCCTAATTCAGTAAAATTTGCTGAACTTTTGCTGTGCTGATGTCAGTGGGATTTTTGCCACTGGTGTCAAAGGGGGCTGAATTTTACTCAGCATATCAATTACCTTTATAGAAATAGTTACTATGTTTTTGGTAAGACGTTTAGTTAATTAGAAAGAAATGAACTGGACATGCAGACTTTTGAGCTAGGTGGACCATGAGCTAATGCGGCTGTATGGAGGCAAACTCAGCCTTGCTGCTTTGGCCAGAAAAGTTTCAGCATCGGCATGTGCTTACTTGCCTGAAGGTGCAGTGAGTCCACTGCATGACATGGGTGAAAACAGAGGTGTCCGTGGTCATACTGGACTGAAATACCCATTGCTTCCAGTGTGCTATGTTATGGCTTCCAGTTACAGCCCCTGAGAGGGAGTTACTGTGCATTCCCCATTAGAGGAAATGCCCCTTTTTATTGTCCTTCCTTTGTGGAGTGGTTACACCCTGCAAATTGACACAATCTCGTTTTCATCCTAAATGCTCAGCAATGCTTGCTGATCAAAAGAAGATGCTCTTCTATATTTTTAAAGGGTTTTATTTTCATTTGCTTTTTCAGTATGTCTGTCATGCTCTTTCCTGTGTCCCATTGAAAGGTATTTGCGTTCAGCTGGACAGTAAGGGCAATGTGTTCTCATGCATGCCTGAGATGTTGTCTGTTTGTCAGTATTAGCAATAATAGCCTACCAAGTTGAAAGAATGGAACAATTATTTTTCCATCTTGACTTTACATGAAGCCAGCCAAGTAGAGAGAAGTTTGAGGAGGAGAGTTACTGTTATGGTTTATTCACCAGAAGGACATAAGCCTTTTTTGTTGGCATAGGCATATTATAATTGAAGACCAGAAATAATTTCTTTTTAAATATTTATGAAGTTAACTTAAATCACTCCAAGCCTCAGAAGATACATTTTAGAGTAAGGAAGTATGCATTTGTAAAGTAAAGATGACTGTCATATACGATACATTTTAAAATGCATGTATTATCATAGTTTTGAATACAAAAAGGTGTCTTTTATCACCTTTTCTCCTTTCAAAAGACAAGACTTGTTCATCCATCAATATATAACGAGGTACACTGACAGAGCCAATTACATTTTAAATTTCTGTAAGGAAAATATTACATGATAGATAACCTCCTCAGATATTGGCATAAAAGATTTCCTTCTTTTCCTTGACCAGTTATAACAATAGCTCCTAAATAATTCTCTCAGTTTGTCTTTATACACACATGACTAATAGGTAACCAGTGAAATTCAAAGGTTAGAGATTAGATTAATCTCAAATGAAATCATAAAATCTAATAAAAAAAAATGTGAATTTCACACAGTATTATTTTGATTATCCAGGAATACATTTAATATTGATTGATTTTGTAGTGGGTGGAAACAGAAAGCAAGAGCTGCAAGTACTGGAATAGCTCAGCAACTTTCTCAATTTATAAATCGGCATTGAAGATAGTTTACTAACCAACTTAGGCAGTGGTTGTTTGATGAATTATTGGGATTTTCTGACTCTTTTTCTCCAAGTGTTTATCTTTAGACAGCATTAATTCCTATTTTTCTTCTGTGCTTTTTTCCTCCTGGCTTAAAGATAAAATTTAGGTGAAACAGGCAGGAGAAGAGAACCTTGGAAATTGTTAGAAAAATAATCCAGAGACATTTTAATTGTAGTATTAAGTATTAAAATATTTTCTTCTGTAATACCAATGATATTTGGTGCTCATGGTGAGAAATTTTTCTTATAATCTGAAGTCCCATTTTGAAAGATTTTTTCCTAGAGGAAATCTGAGATTACATTGGTTGTGTGCTAGGTCACAGTACTGGGTGCATACTCTGTCTTTCATAGCGTGCCAAAGGAATGCAGGGAAAAATTCTAACAAGAAATCTTTCTGTTGCAGTCAAGTTTATTGATTTGGTTTTTAAATAGGCCTGGTGATCCGTGGAAAATATACATATTTTAAGATTCACATTCTCCATCTGAGCTACGGTGAAATGTCAGCTGCAGAAAACTTTACAATATACCACATCTTCAAACCAAACACCAGACACTTCTTTTTTTGATTTTTATTTTCAGCATTTGTTCCAAAGTAGAGAATTAAAGTGCCTCTGAACCATTGGCCACTGCAGGGCTTGGGCAGGTTAAAGATTATTACTGAGCGGTGGCGGCTCCATGGTTTGCATGGCCCTCTGCCAGTTCAAGGCCATGTGCACAGAGAGACCAGCTCTAGGTCAGGTGCATTTTCTCCCTCTGTCCCACATCAAAAGGTGAGGAAAGGGTTGGGATGTCTAACACTTACAATCACATTACTGAAATCAGACATGGGACCTGCAGGAAGGCAGCCCAAAGAGGGCAATTTATTCTACTTTCGGTTAAGGGCAGCCCTGGGACTCTCCCTGTGAAAAAAATGAAGGTAAAGCAGAGCTTATGTATGCTTCAGTTATGGACTGCCCTTGCCTATATGCCTATATGCATATTCTCTGACATAGAAATACGACATACTACACTCTTGTTACCAAGTGAAAAATTTAACCGAAACAGGTTTTTAAAACATTATTCTCCTCTTTACAAAAGATCTGCAAGATCACTCCAAGATCCCACAGCACAGAAAAGTATAAATGTTCAAATGTATATAAGCCTTTGTACACATGTAGACATTTTCTCTCTGTGTAACACCTTTAACCATCACACAGTCATCAGCCAAAGCTGAAGGTAGTATTAATTGTTGCCTTTTGTTAGATTCTTATTATTTAGGGCAGAAAGCACATGTATATTGTAAGATAGAGAACATATTTCAAATCCAATCCTTTTCCATAACAGGCAGACAATAATAGATCAAATGTGGTTTTCATTTACCCCAAGTGAATTCAGTGTAGTTAGCTAAAATTCAGTATCTAGATCACGATATCTGAATAGTTGTATTTTAGAGGCTATTCTGCAATATGGGGTAAATTTGAATTATTCAAGCATACTCGAGTAATGTAAAACCATCGTCAAATATTTGTGTTCTTGCAGTCTTTCTAAAAGTTAAATATGCACACATATACCCATGTATCCTATATTTTCCTATACTTTCTTATAAAAAATCTGTATGCGCAGTTATATAGCATGGAATATGTGCAATCATGGGCACACTTGGAACGTATATATACACACAAATACAATACATACTAACTACTTCTTTATATTTTTCTATAATCCATATTTTTAATTTGTACATGTATATGTGTGAGCATGTATGACTATATCTATACACATTCAGAAAGAATTTATCAATCTGTAAAGCCACATGCACACAAACATTGTCTAATAGTAAAAACATCTTTGTAATAAAAAGAAAACTGTCTAACTCCATTTCCTAAGCACTTTGAACTGTTTCTCTTGCACTTTGCCATGACATACTGAAGTGGCAGGCTGCGATTACCCTTTAGGTTTTGGGGCTAAGAATAAGTAAGCATGGACTTAATTTGTCACTTACCGTATTTCTGAATCTCTCTTAAAACAGACAAATTATTCTGTAGCCTAGGCTTCTATTTTAACACAATTTATGCATATGCATACATATTGTTTTAAAAGATGAAATAAAACTAATAAAAAAATATACCTTTGTCTATTAATTTTTTGCCTCTTGGAGAAATATCCTGACACATTGCCAGACATCTTACATTTGTTTATACTTTTCTTTGTATCCTTCCAGTTGACTTTGTGGTTGAGAGTTTGCATGTGTGCAGAAGGAGAATGAGAGAGCGCTCAGCTGAGGAAATAAGGCCCATTCTGCAAATAATGAGAGCTATAATCACTCCTTCCCCACGTAGGAGCAAATTCAGCAATTTTGACTAAAACTCAGTGACAATTCTGTTCCTTCCATGGTGCCAAGGTCCTGCAGTGTTTCACAGAGGAATCACAGTTGTTGAAGAAGCAGCTCCCTTGTCACTAAGTTGATTTGGCTATCAGGAGCAACATTAGAAACTGAACTCTTTCCTGAGAGTGTCTGCACTTGGCAACTAACTCTATTAAACTCTGTATGGCCTGCATTTTCCACATACCTTTCATATTTTTCCCTTTTAATATGTTCTACAGCTCAGAAAAGTCTCATCCCCTCAGCCCACAGCTACAAGCTACTAGTCTGGAACCAAGATTAAATCTAAAAAATGTCAAATATAATGAAAAAGAGAGGAGGAGGAGACTGGACGGCTTAGTGGAATGGAAATAGTTTATGAAGTCTTTCATGTCTAACTCACTGCTCTGAATCTTCTGCAGTCAGTAGTCACTGGAATTTTTGAGCATTTGATAGTTGTTCAGTGACCTATGTTAAATAAGTTGTTAGTCTCAGCTGAGCTCCTTGTGACTGGTATCCACATTGCAGAAAAACATAGCATCTGACATTGAGAGAATTTTACGTCGTCATTGGTGATATTAGTACAGAACTAAAAGGTCAGAGAATGATGTATACTTGTCCAAAAGGAGTTTATACATCTATTTCACTAGGATGTTATTAGCAATCGCTGAACAATATTGATATTATTTTGATGCCCTTTGCTGCTCTTAACAAATTACCTTAAAAAGAGCCAGTAGCCATTTTGCATTTAATAAGAATTCAAGAACTATAGAAGATTGTGACAACTATTTATTTGTTTCCCTTTGACTGCCTATGTAGTCTCGAACAATACACAAAGATAGAGGTGGTCATTGTCCTGAATGTCTGCAATCTAAAGTTCAGTCTGTGTAAAATGATTTATACCATGAACATTAAAAATATTTACCATCATTTACCAACCATTAAAATTATTTACACCTTTTACTTCAGATAAGGGTGTAACATTCTGAAATGTTTACTGACTCTACCTATTCAAATTTCATCCTTTACAAGCTAATAAGGATTATTGTTGTGAATGAGAGAAGAGATTCTTCAGCTTAAAAACTACACAATCTAAAGATTGCCTAAACAGGATTTTTAAAGCTTTTCAGTTTTAAGAAGACCCGAGAAGATGCATTTCAATAAAAAAGAAAGTATTTTCATCGCAACTGTTACCAGGAAGTACTGGAAATGTCCCTTGATTCTATAGAAATTCCTACTGCATTCGGTTACATTAAGGAATAGGATAGAAGACCGATACAAGCATAACAAATTTTCTACTGCTTTCAGAAACTTTCCAAATATCCAAGGCATGCGAAGATTACACATTTGTTTCTTTTTTTCTATATTAGTGCCAGTACTTCTGCCTCCGCTATTCCTCTCAGTCTTCTCCTTCCTTTTTTAGTAGTTCTCTTAAAATGTCTAAATTAATAACTTTCTAAGATTTATAGGCCAGTTAAGATTTACAAGGAACTTCTTCTAATTCTCTGCTCTATGCCTAGGTAAATCTCTATTTACTCTTCAATTTTTAGAGGAAGTGTTTAGCAAGTCTGTAGCATACAAACAGGAAATATTTTATCAGGCAGACAAGAGTGTACTTTCATCAAAAGAATAATGGAAAGAAATTTTTCACTCATATTTTAACAAAGAACAAATATACTGTGTGCATTCATCCACTTTGAAGACTACTTTTTCAGTAATTGAAATAGATCTCTGGATGTTATGATAAGTCCAGAGGCCCTCTTAAGGAAATTAACCTTTAAATTGCAGTTCTGTCATGTTTTGCTGTCATATCTGGTGTGTCAAAGCAAGCAGGAAAATAAATCCAATTTTCTTATTTGTTGATGGTTTCATTTTCATTTAGATTCTTTGTGAGAGATTTAATTTATGGTAGATGAGAAGTGCCTGAAAGTCAGCAAGCCAAAAGTACTGCAAGCAACTGGAAAAAGAATTTAATGCATGAATTAAATTAAATTAAATATACCTTTTAAAGATGTATCTTTGTATACATTTTACTGGGATGTTTCATAATGTAAAAGCTCATAATCAGGAAAAAACATGAATTAAATTAAATTAAATATACCTTTTAAAGATGTATCTTTGTATACATTTTACTGGGATGTTTCATAATGTAAAAGCTCATAATATCAGGAAAAAAAAAAAAAAGCATCGAGCTGTGCTAATATTTCTAATAGGTCTCCAAAGGAAAGGCTGCCATAATTTCCTGGGGAAAATAACTTCACGAACGTAGGCTATCAATTACACCTATAGAGATTACACTTTTAAAAAAACTTCATGTCCCAAATCTAAAAAAAGATTCACAAACACTAATGAAATACATCATATTTCTATCCACAAGATTGCTCAGATAGTTGTCATTTCACAGTTTGCTAAAGCAACACTGATATCTGAGTTATGTATAACCCTGAGGTGGTCTATAAAAGCAATACAAGTGGGTAAAATCATTTTTCACAGGTGACATGCTACTTCAGAACTTAAAATCCAATCTTTTTTTATCCCCATTCTCCCTTCCCCTTCCGCCCTTTTCCCTTTTCCTTTTTCCTTTTTATTTTTCCTTTTTCCATTTTCCTCTCTTCCCTCTTCCCTTCTGGCTTTCCTTTCCATTTTTCCCTTCCCCTTCCCTTCTCTTCACACATTCCACTCCTCGTTACACCTTAAGTTGGCAAAGGAGAACATCTCCCTGTGTCTTGCAACTCTTTTCTAAGATTAACACCCCCTACTGGTTTATGCTGAATCTTTCAGCTACATTAAGTGTCATTTCGTTGTGGTTTTTTTTTGTTTTGATTTCTTTGTTTTTCTTTCTTTTTCTTTTTTTTTCTTTTTCTTTTTCTTTTTTTTTTTTTGTCTGTAGAAGAGCTGCAGCGTTGTGTCTGCACCACTACCAATTTTATTATTTATCTCATGTGTTTCATGTTATTTTCTGGTCTATTGTTAAAAATAAAAAGGGTTTGACCCTTGAAGAAGTAGAAAAATAGAAAACATCCATCAAAGAATTAGCTCTGGTGGACCTAGCACAGTAGCAGTAGGAAATACGTTGTATAATGATGATGAAGTATTGAAAGACGATCAGGGTTTTTTTCTCACCCTGAAGGATGTTATGTAGGTGAATCCCAAGCCTTGAGACAGGAAAGACAACTCCTTGTCTTGCAGAGTTGGTATTGTTGATGTGCTTTTTCTTTTCTTGATGATCTGCAGTTTTGTCTTTCTTGCAGATTGTATTCTATTTTCTATCATAGATAATATATATAATTATATAACATAGAATATATGTACACTAACCTGGTCCTTACAAATATGAATCACCTGATCTGAAAAACTGTGATTTACAAAGAACTTTGTTTACAAAGTGGAATAAACAGGATGAAGCACCACCAATCTTAAATCCAGTTCATTCCCATATTAAAACAGAGGCAGAGCAAACTGGTGACTATGCAAACTGAGTTAAAGGATCAGTTCTATCAGACTGTAATGCCAAGGCTGGCCTAGAACATAGAGCAGAACATGGAAACTAATGACAGTTATTTGCATCTATATTAATACTTTGCCTACTTGTTACTCTGCATTCTCTGAAAACTAAAGGAATCAAGGATAAGGGAAATAATTTGCCCAGAAGTCCATATGTTCACATTTGCGTGTGTGATACCTTTCAGTCTAGTAAATTACCTTTTTAAAACATATTATGTCATTCTCTTGTGTGTTTCTTCACTCAAACTTAGCATTTGCACAAAATATTTGACTAAGCTTCATTAAGTAGAATATTCAAGAATCAATTAACATGACAGCTTTAGAAATAATTTGTGAAATGAAGCAGAAGCTTCCTTTATGAAAGAAAAAGATGATCAACACTAACAGTCAACTCACGCTATTTCCTATTCCTTGTGCTTTCAACTGCCTCATTCCTCCTTCTATTCCCTTTGTGCCATTGGAGGGTTCAGAGATTATCTCAGTATTGTGATCTGGAACATTCAAAGAAAGTACACGATGCTTTGCATGCAGGAAACAGAATATTATTGACAAGTCAGGAGTATGCATGTGACCCTGCACTAGAGCTAGCATTCAGCATCCAGCTATGAGCAAAATAAATCAGAAAACCAGAGAATTCATTTTACAGCAGTTTAACATTGTGGTGTCTTCTCATCATGTAGAAACATGGGTAGGAAGGCTCTGCAGAGGGACCTGGACAGGGGATCGATGGGGGCCCAGACCAATTGTATGA
>NW_008795127.1:3532180-3553829 GCF_000699145.1 Aptenodytes forsteri | reverse complement strand
TTTCTTTACTGAAAGAGTGGTTAAACATTGGAACAGGCTGCCCAGGGAAGTGGTGGAGTCCCCATCCCTGGAAGTATTTAAAGGACGTGTAGATGAGGCACTTAGGGACATGGTTTAGTGGACATGGTGGTGTTGGGTTGACGGTTGGACTCGATGATCTTAGAGGTCTTTTCCGGCCTAAATGATTCTATGATTCTATGATTCTAAACGGACTGTTGCATATTTAGATTGTTGTACATGCATCTAGGGCTCGACCTTCAAATGATGGGTTTCAGGCTGATGTATCAGAGCCATCCATGTTCCAGTGCCTAAGAGAAGGAAAAAATTGAAATTCTAGTTCAGTACTGGGTAAACACTTCTGTGTGGCCTGACTCCAATATCAGCACTTCATTTTAATGATAACGGCAGCTCTGGTGTTCATTCTAAAATCCTTAAATGTACTTAACAACCTGTTTGTGCTTGGAGTGTAGTGACTTTATCGGGACAGCCAAATGAAACAGATAAGTGTATTGTGTAAAATCGTATTCTGAAATGTTTATTCCAGCAGTTAGTATGCATCTGGAGTAAATTTGTAGACTGTTATCCTAGGGTTTCATGCATTTTAAATAAAGCATATTTATTTTAATTTGGAAGCAGACAATTATGTGGGAAATAGAAAGGTTTTGACAGCACAACTGTAAATTGAGCATTGTTTGAAAAGGTATAGTCATCTTAAAATCATCATTAATATTTCACGCATCTGAATTTCTCTCGCATGCAGGTTGTATGCTGTTTCAGCCATGGATCAGCAGCTGCAGCTATTAAAGCTCTATATTCATTCAATATTAAAACTTTGTTTAGCACAATGGCACCGTTTCCCCCTTTATCCAACAAACCACTTTCTGGAATGAAATCAAGGAATCGGAGTCTGGCTTATCCTGAATGTGCATGTGTGTAGCAAGGCATCTATTTATCTTTTTGTCACCATTAGCACTTCCAAAATGTCTATCACCATTCACTTGCAAATGCTATTTTTAAATGCCTAGTCACTATTAAAGGCATTGTCGGTCTGATTTTTCTAGCTGTGAAATCATTTTTACACAATTTATAATAATCTTTTGTAACCTCATAAAGGAAATTACTTTTCTCTGCAAATGCTTTCTCTATACAAGACATTTACTACACGTGGATTTCTATAGTAGATATGAGAACTAGGCTCCTCTTAATACCAGTTAAAATAGTAAAAAAAAAGCTAGACTTTTACCAAAAGAGTTTTGCGAAGAGACAAAAGGACAGGGACTGGTAATATTTGTAATACTCTTTTCCTAGCTTGAATTACTTTATTTGAGGAAAAAGAATTAAGTTTAATTAAATTAGTTTTCTGAGACATTTGGATTCAAGCAGCAGATTTCGGACTATACTTTATTGTCGAGTCAAGGGTCAAGACTGAGATGTACCTTTCAACATGAGCAGCAGATTGGTTAAAAAACAACAGAAACATTCATAGGTACAAAGAAGGAAGTCACCTTTATCTTACTTTCATCGCATTCTGTCCACATCTTACTACTCCTATCATTTATATATGTGTCCAGATAGAATAAGTTAAAGGTAACAGTGCTTTAAAGCCGAGTTAGAATATGATGCTCTTTAAACACTGTTACAAAACAAAACCACTAACTTTTTGTCAATGTATCCTGTCCCGAAACAAGCAGAAAGATTTTTATTGACTAGATTTTTGTCTAAAGGAAACAAATTTATGACCTTCCATAAGGGCTCTGAGAAATCTGAAGAAATTATGGATGCAGGTATGTTACCTGGGGCATATGTATTTCCATGGTAAATATCAGCAGGAAAACAGCCATATGAACTAAACAAGCAGTAAGTAGAGAGAATCATGAGAACACAGCTTTTGCTTCACAACTTTTGCTTCGCAACTTTTGCTTCCCTATCACAAGAAAACTGTTTCAGGGCAGAACTAAAACTCTCCCCAACACTCTCTCTGAAGAATGCAGCTTGATTTTATGGTACAGGAGCTGTGACTTTTACCCCTAAGGCACAAAACAGCTTTGATACACAAGACAAAATATGAATGCTTAAGGGGAAGAACAGCAAGTTCCCTTTCATTAAGAAACTGGCATGCATATAATGTAACTCTCCTGTGGGTTTGCACACATCTTGTTCTCAATGGGGGAAAAGTGTGAAAGCTTCTTTGAATGAGCAAAAGAATTAGAAAATAGCATCTGATGGCAATGGGTAGCAGACATGGCTCAGCAGCAGCCGTGGTAAGTGACTAGACAGATTCAAAAAATTGTATCAGCCTGCCTTTCCCTTCCAACTGTCAATATAGGACTGATGTTAGTAACTACCCAATTCTACAATATAGGGGGGGGGGAGAAAAAAAAATACTTACACTCCTATATATATTTCTATAGCCTTTATTTGTAAATAAACTGTAGATTTCAGTGAGGTTACTGTTGTTAAGGTAAGATAGCACCTTGTGGGATTGAGAGTAACATAGCCTGTCACAAAGCTAAAAGCAAAACACAAGCCCTTTTAAAACAAACATGCTTTATGCACTTGACCCTGAAGTAGGTTTTTATTTCAGTTTCGGGTGTATAAAATAGTTTCAGTGGACAAATTTAGGAATTATGCTACAAATCAGCATCTAACCTTAAGGAAAATCATAGGGTGGAATTTATGAGAATAAAACAATGAATTTTCACAGTTTTTTTTTTAAAGCCAGGAATTGCTATTTTGATAGTCTGATCTGCTTAAATAATTTAAACTCAGATCTTCTTTTTAAACAACAACAAAAATATCTTAAAACCCTATGGGTTTTTTTGGGGGGGATCAGCTAAATATAAAAGTTTCAAAAAGGTCTGGGAATGAAAGCTCTTTAATGTTCAATATTTTCCAAATGTCACAGATTTTAGAAAATGTTTTATGAACTCACAACATGAGTTCAAATTTAGTAAATCCTTCCCTCCATGAATAATTCCCTTGTTGTTTTCCAGGGACCTTGAATGACAAAACATGCTTGTCTACCCGGGGGGAGTATATGTTATGCAAACAATGAAGAATAGCAAGAAAGAAAACTTTGTATGCTGCTGCTGTTCTTTCCAGAAACGTAAATAATCCCAGACTATTCACCAGTTACCTTAGAGATGAACTAGCCACTAAACCATCAGGGGAATTAGTTATCCTCTTGTAGGAAGAAAGCGCTGGGAGAAAATGTACTACAGTGTCTGCAGTGGTGAGACAAGTCTCCTACTTGCTACATTAAAAGAAAACGAAACTATTTTCTAGGTATTACTATGTTAGTACAGGATGGGATATTATCTTCATGCAATAAGGCCAGGGAACAACTTCTGGCTTTACACAGGAGACATTTACTGTGACTTATTCATACCAACCATCTATATTGGGGCAACACCTACCACTCAATCATGGTTTCTTATGCAAACTAAAAGTCGAGTCCCAAAGAACAAGGGAACACCATGCTGGTCCAGAATATATTTGCCTGCCCTGATATTGAGAAAAGTGACCTTGAGCATGTGAGTCACAGAAGGAAAAAAAATGAATTAGCAGTTTACCAATGACAACGAAAGCAAAACACCAACAATGGAGAAACTAAGCCTGGTAGAAATTATTGACATGAATCAACCATTGCTCAGCAAGTACTTCTGTGAATGTAATCAAACACTACGAAATATAAAATCAGACTCGTCTGAAGTTATTTATCTAGCCTTAATTTTTATGGAACTAACTTTGCATTCTTGAAGGTAGGGCACACCTGAGGCACAGAAGGCCTTAAGTCAGAATTGCAGATAAGTGTATTTGTGCAGTGATACAATATTAACAAAGCTATCTTTACCTAGATTTTAGTACCACTAGGATGAATTAGGTTAAGATTAAACTATAATTAAAAAATCAGCTTTCTATGATTTTTGCTGTTGTTCCTACAGAATGCTACAGTTCCTAAGAATTTTTCCTGCAATCCTTAATTTCTCTTTTGAATTATTGAGGGAAAACCTAGTGATTTAACTTAAGAAAACAGGGAGCCATGAGGCTGACCTTTTTCCTCCACTGTAAAATGAATACACCCTTAAAAATCTCAAGTTCTTCACTGACATAGGAGAAACACTTTGAAGAGTGTAATTGCTTAAGCCCTTGACTGCATTTGTAATTTCTTGCGCAAGCTTTTCAGCCTTCCTGAATTGTCAGGAACAGAGCTGCAACTTCAGCACCTGGCAATGATGCTCTCCTTAGACTTAGCAAAAATAGTGGTTTGCTTAGCACAACAGGCCATGGGGGAGGCATCATGCACCCCCACCCCCTTATTTTTGTGATGCAAGATATGAAGATTGGGTAATTTGAAAACAGACAGACATAGGTAGTGGGGAGGTAGAAGGGATGTGTGACCAAAGGGTTTCTTTAGGGCCTTGCTTTTCCTTAGCAGCAGCAATAACTGTTATTCCCCTCATCTTCCCCAATAACAGCAGAGTCACAGTCTGATTCTCCACTTGATAGCCAGCTTGGCACTTAGCCCAACTTGGCTTTTCTGTCTGTAAGGCAGAAATCTGCGTTCAGGGATAAGAGAAAGCAGGGTAATTTTCTTCATAGTGTTGGGAAGGCACATGGATTCAGGAAAGGGGCCTTGCACCTGGAGATCAGACCGGCTTAGCAAGAGGGATGTAAGAAGGTTATTGTACCTTCATTCCCTCAAAATCAGACCTCTTCCAACCCCTGTCTCAGTGCTCAAAAACCCAACAATTCTTTCCCTCCTCATCAAGCTTCAAGATCTCATTGACTTCTCCCAGTCCCTCTCACAGTATCCCTAAACTATCTGACTTCTCTGAGTCTACCTAGAGGCACTCCCCCGTCTCAGCTTCATTCTCCATCTCAGACCACTTACTTTCACAAAATTAATTTTTGCCGTTCCATGGACACATCATTTTGTCTTGACTTCTGGGATATTGGAATTCAAATTTGGTTACTGCTGAGAAGCTTGAGGCCCTCTCTAATTAGAAAATACCAAATGCCACACAGCATTTGGCAGTGAAATGGAAAACTTATCAAAATACAGCTAACTCAAAATGGGTAAGGATGCCGTGTGAGTGAAACTGGAATTCATTACACAGGGAAGATGGTCCCTCTTCTTTGTCAATACCAGAGCCGTTGAGATTACCGGAGAAGAGTTTGTGGAAGTGAGTTGGAAGGCTGTGAGATGTTGTATCTTTGCCCAACAAAGCCAATTTTGTTATAAGGTGGTATTAGACCTTACTGACCATGGGTCAGACAATAAATCTTTAGTTTCAATGTGTTAGCTGCTTCTAAATATGACTATCTGCACCTCTTTGGAGACCTGTTTCAAAGCTCTGTAAAATAAATCAAAGGCATGCTGAGCTTAATAAGCGCATTATATGAGCTCAATATACTATTGTTACTATTATTAATGACTGATACCACTAAGTAGTAGTGGTAGTCATACACAAACTCTTCTTAACACACCTACCTAAGCTTTATAAAACAGTCACTATCTCCATTTTATGTCAGAGGAAACTGAGGCACAAAAGCTGAATCTCAGCCAGAGGTTTCATGTTATGGAAACGGTCTGTCAAGTTCAGAGTTTTAGGTTCAAAACATTGGACTAGTAGGCAAGCAACCTGTCTACATACAGTTGTGTTCAAGTAGCTGAGCCAAGATACAGCAAATAGGAACTGACAGTCTGACTGAAAGCTAGCTAGCGTCAACCCTAGCCAGGTAAGTTTCCCTGAAGTTCTGTAGGTAAACTTTCTTGGATTTTCTTATTTGCCTATATTATTGAATTTGTGTTCTAAATGTTCTGAATACATGTGCTATATGTTCTCAGAACTAATCTCTCCTTTGTCTTAGACCACCATGAAAAGTCAAGGACATGGTCTTGAAACTAAGGGATGATTTTGCCTATTCAATACGAACATGAAATAGGCCAATTTCTTTGTTGTCTTAGTTTTTCAGAAAAAAAAGAAATAAAATAAGAATCTAGTGTTCCAAATAAAACACTGTAAAACAAACTTTAATCTCTGAGTAATTGGAAAATATTGTTTATAGTTCAGAACACAGAGAACATCCTGAAGTGACCATCCATCATTGCTCTGAATAGCTGGAGGAAATAGAAATAAAATGAGAAAGCAGTCTATGATTTTATATTAATTGCAACTCCAAGATGGTCTCACCACAATCAAAATAAGGCCAGTCTGATGGAATTTATAGATAGGTAATATTGAAAACATATTTCAAGCCTCATTTTATGTCAAGGTACAAAAATCAGATCTCAGATCAATGGTGTAATAAAATAGTACAAAGTAGCTGATGAAAGCTAACTTGGTTCCAACACAAGAATCCATTATGATAAACATTTCTCTCATTTCCACATCTGTCATCCATTTTTAAAACAAATAAATCATTTAAATATGGATTTAACTGTTCCTACAAGTCATTATAGCGTTATGCGTTGCACTGAAGGAGAACTTCAACAATAATGCACTTTTCTGAATTCAGAATTATAAAAAATGGATTAGAAGGTTAAGTTATGCTCACATAATTACTGTGCACAAACACAACTGACAGCAAAACAACTGTTTTTTTTCTGGCTGGCATTTCTATCTTCCACAGGTTTGAAGTCACCTAATAGACCCTGCATTTTTATAGGAATGGGTGAATGATTCAGATTAAAACCTGCGCAGGTAAGCAAAGTGCTGGAATCTGAGAGCAGAACGTAGATATCTCTGAGCTGGATTGGACTGCAACTCAAAGGCTGAGGGCAAGGCTGAGACTTGTTGCATCCTAAGCACAGTTTGAGCCCTGCGAGGCATGGCAGGAATGTTGGCTGCATGGCCTTTAATAAGAACCAACAAACGCCCAGTGGAACGGGCTTAAAGACCTTGCCAAACCCCCCATGTGAAAACACCCGGCGACTTTTGGACTGATCTGCTGATTTTTTTTCTTCTCCTTGTGATAAAGGGCTTAGAGGAGGGAGAAAGGGCTCTGGAGGAAAGAAAAAAGAGGGGGGCAGGGGGGTGATGTTAAAAGGCTCATATAATTTTCATCCTTGATCATAATTGAAGGAAAGCCAGGCAAAGTCAGAAAGATCGCAAGTCCCAGCAAACATAATCAGATTCTGATTTCATTACTAAGCTTTGCACAGCCTTGATAAGAGAGATGATTAGAGAGAGAGCCAGTGGTAAACTTGTTTTATGGATCTTCATTTCAGAATTTTAATTCATTTACTTTAACAATTGTTAACCTTTTGTTTTATTATATGTATTTCTAAGAGACGTTTCTTAGAAATTCTCCAAATCCTCATTCAGAATTATACTAACTTTTAAAAATATTGTGACAGTGAGTATAAGAGTGGAAACACTTTTCAGTGCTTTAATATAAATATTTATTTTTGGCAATTAATTAATGGAAATACATTAGCTGTATTTAATTTATTTTTAATTTTGCAATTTATTTTTAACTGTTTAACGTGCTCTTCTTACTTTGGAATCATGAAGTCAGTCTAAGCATTATAAACAACACTGTAGACAGTATTCATCACTGCAAGAGCTAGTGGAAAAAATCCTACAATCTCTCTAGTTGTTATAATAATGATGTTGGTTTCCTGTTCACTACAAGGGTAATTAATGAAGAATTTGGCTGAACTGCACATACCAGGCAGCTAAGGTAATACTTTATGTACACATTTCACTACTTCTGCTAGTGCTGTCCGTCTGAGATAGTGAAAATTTCATTACTGTCTCTGAATACATTTCATGCATAACAAATGAACAATCAATTAAACATGTTTTTTTTCTTATTCTTTTTGTCCCATTTGTCCCTAAACTTTATTAATGTTCTACATGACATTCCCTCTTCCCTTCAGATTTTAAGTAATCATTGGTCTTTTAATAAAATTCAGCTTTTCCTCGCCTAGAACAATCTGACAAATTAAAAAAGAAAATACTATCAGTTATGCACATGGTATTCTGCATGACTGCAAGCTTTGTGATATGCTTAGAGATTTAGGAATGAAAGAATCTGGATTTTGTTTTGTTTCTCATATCTGGTTGCACACTTACCAAAAGCATCTATGCTTTTGATGCTAAGACTCACTATAGTAGAAACAAACCTTCAAAAGGGAGACTAGCAAAAACTTTGGCTGACTCTGGTCAAGAGCTAATATGAGTAACTTTGGGTCTTTCTTTTCAGATTAGCTCATAGCCGATTTTCATCTCGTATAATGCATTTCCATTTCCATTGTGCAGCAGCAAGGCTCCTCCTTACCCATGCTCACCTCTTGTCATGGCAAGCCACTCCAGCTGTAAAGGAGGGCTCCAGGAAGTATATTCTTTCCTTGCACACCTGCAGATTGCTTGATATGGTTAACAAATACTTCACACTTCACCCTTCTTCAGTGAAATGCCAGAGATAGTAAAACACTGAGATTGGCTAATCTGGAAATCAAGACTCTCCGCTTCAACAGCCTAATAGTCACTGTAATGTCATTCATATATTTATAAAGACACTGAAAAAAGTGGAATGGAATACAGAGATAGGAAGATTCCTGTTCAGTATTCTGAACATCTTTGGGTTTTTTCTTTAAAAGTACACTATTAATAAGCAAGGCTGCCAATTAGTTTCAGTATCTGGCACCAGTATGGATTTATGACAAACTAACCAGTCTCCAAAAGCACTCACCCAGAGGATCTAATCAACCATCTTCTCAGAGATAGTAGAGAAAGCAAGGATGTACTAAAGGAAGCAAGGTCCACTTACCATGGAGTTATAAATTACTAATACTTAGTTAGAAACACTTATCAATTATTTCAAAATACATCTGCTGGTGGCCGGAACAAATCAAATACATGCAATGCAGATGAGCCTGAACGGACTGTCTACCAGCAGGATTCACTCAAAGTATTGAAATAATAACTAAGGCTGTGTAGTGTTTGAGTTCAATCACGCATATACATTTGCAGTACAACCAATATAAAATATGTACATCTAGAAGAGAAAGAAAGACATAAACAAATCTTCTCAGTGCAAAACATCATTAAACTCTTTCTATGTGACTTTGTAGCTTGTCTGATGCGTACTCTGGTCCACGTTCCATGGGCTGTAAAACTCTGGTCTTCATGAGCTACTTTTCAATATTGCCGCAGTCCTCATACTGTTTAGGATGGGTCAAATACAAAACATGCCTTGAATGAAAAAAAATTACGATGTCAGAGCAAGTTCTTCATCTTAGACTGCAGTTAAATAGACAGGAAAAACACTGTATCAAGCTTCCTCAATATCATTGTTGTGGTTTAAGCCAGCAGGCAGCTAAACCCCCCCCAGCCATTCGCTCCCTACCCCCCCACCAGTGGGATGGGGGAGAGAATCGGAAAAAAAAAAATTCATGGGTTGGAGATAAAGACAGTTTAATAGGACAGAAAAGGAAGGGAAGATAATAATAATAATAATAATGATAAAAGAATATACAAAAAAAATATATGCTCACCACCTGCTGACCGATGCCTACTGAGCATGACGTCACATGGTACGGAATATCTCTTTGGCCCGTTTGGGTCAGTTCCTGGCTGTGCCCCCTCCCAGCTTCTCGCTGGCAGGGCATGAGAAGCTGAAAAGTGTTTGACTAGTGTAAGCACTACTTAGCATGACCTAAAACATCAGTGTGTTATCAACATTATTCTCATCTTAAATCCAAAACACAGCACTGTACCAGCTACTAGGAAGAAAATAAACTCTATCCCAGCCAAAACCAGGACAATCATAAAGCAAAGTTGCTTTTAAGGAGTTGTTGGTGATGAGATTGCTTTGCAAATACATACATTCTGTCATTGTGCCAAAACTAGCAGCTCATTTAATTTTCAACTCTTCTCATCTGTAAATGCGCACATTTACAAGCACATCTAAGTGGTCTGTGAACTATCCGTCCCACATCAAGCAACCCCACTTCACATAAAATTATTCCATTTACTTGTAATAGAGTACACGTTAAACCATGACACTCTGCCATGGTGGAACTCCCTCTTCCCTCTTCTTATTTCCCTTTCCAAAATCTCACCTCTCCACCATCTGGGACGAAGGTTTTGCCCAGGGCAAAACTTTGCTGCACAGCAAAGTAGGAAAGTTGAGACCATGTTTGGCAGAAGCACCCTGCTCCTCGCTGCTACCCAGTGAAGGCAGCGGAGGCTCCTCTGCTAGGCAGCAAGCATTTGTCGTGTAGAAAGACTTTTTTTCTGGGTGGAGATATGAGGGACACAGTGTTGCAAGAGGCATTCAAAGGTCTGAAGGGATGTAGAGGTGGTAGAGGAGCTACTTCTGGAACTTTAGCCTACCTACTTCAGTCTGCCACTTGCTTAGATTCATTTGTTATTCCATAAAATAGTAGGTGCAGAATACCTTTTTATACCTGTACATCAAAATCATTATTATATCATGGTACCACCTATATTATCTATAAAACCTACAAAGAAGCAGAGTCATCTTCAGCCTTCGGACCAAATGTTTCATGGGGATTATTGTGTCCCATGACTGTGATTGTCAAAAGGGATGTGAATAATGCAACAATTGTTTGACTTCCTAGTGCTTTTTTTTAATGAAGGTAACCTAATTTTAGTTCATAATTTTCTTTCAGAAATTAACTAGAGTTCTTTGTGAGCAGCTGCTAAGCAGTTTCCACCACACCACTGTCACCACCACTACTTTCTGAAAAGCTCTTTGAGTCACTGTTTAAAAAAAGAAAAGATAACGTTTTCATCCTATTCTTGTCTAATTTAAGATAACATGAAACACTTCCTTGCAGTAGTAATTTACTATTTAAGGAAAAGAGGAGGGGATAGTTTGTTTACTATATTTTACTTTTCTGCTGAAGCGAGGATGTGAAGAAAATGCTATCTATGTGAACACATTTCACATTTAAAGGAGGAGAGATGAAAAGTCCATTTCGTTCAACAATTAAAATCGTGAAAGTGGCATACTGCAACAGGAAAAGCCTGACAACCGATAGCGCTGCACTGCTCTGTCTGCTCCATATTGGTTAAATCATACCGCTGGTAGATGGGATCAGGGAAAAGGAAGATTGGCCGCGTAGACAACCCCCCCCCCCCCCCCCCCCCCCCCCCGCCACTACTTTCTGAAAAGCTCTTTGAGTCACTGTTTAAAAAAAGAAAAGATAACGTTTTCATCCTATTCTTGTCTAATTTAAGATAACATGAAACACTTCCTTGCAGTAGTAATTTACTATTTAAGGAAAAGAGGAGGGGATAGTTTGTTTACTATATTTTACTTTTCTGCTGAAGCGAGGATGTGAAGAAAATGCTATCTATGTGAACACATTTCACATTTAAAGGAGGAGAGATGAAAAGTCCATTTCGTTCAACAATTAAAATCGTGAAAGTGGCATACTGCAACAGGAAAAGCCTGACAACCGATAGCGCTGCACTGCTCTGTCTGCTCCATATTGGTTAAATCATACCGCTGGTAGATGGGATCAGGGAAAAGGAAGATTGGCCGCGTAGGTGATATAAAGGGTAACAATTCCCCATCACAAGAAAATTAAGAGAACTAAGGAAAGTTTGTTTTTCAGACCTGTCAATAGTGGAAAGGGAAGTTTGGAACATTTAATCAGAAAGCTTGATGAAGTTAAAGATGTAAGCTATTCCTTACATGTCCAAAATTCCCACTGACTTTGATGGGAACTTCGCATGAGCAAGGGATGCAAGCTAAGACACGAATTTACATGCTTAGAGTAAACACAAGAGAGTGGGAAAGCTCCTGTTGTTCTTTGCAAGGCAAAGCAGCCAGTGAGTCACAGTTCCCTTATCTGCAGTGAACCTCCTCCCTATCGTTAAGATAGTAATCAACTTACTCCGAAAGAAGGGTCTGGACACTGTCGCATTTCCCCTGTCTCAGACCACTACTAGTTTGCCCCGGTGAGGAAGGACAACACCACACCTATATCTGGTCCAATTCGTGTGTAATATGTGGTGAAATGAGTGCAATATTTGATGAGTAATATAACTTCTCATGACTCCTTTTTCTTCTACACCATTTTGCAGATTCACTATGTGAATACAAAATTAAAGTTATGCACTCTAATATGCAATTTTAATCAATTGATAATCACTTTTATAAAATGTGTTGTTAGCAAAACTTTAACTGCATATATTATACCAATTCTAAAAAGCAGTATAAATTCACAGTATCTTTTAATTCTTTCAGCTTGTAACGATTTTGGATGGGATAAAATGTCACGTAAGGGTATAAACTATTAATTCCTTTTTCCATCTAGGTTCCCACCCCAAAGGTACTTGAGGGCTGTTGTTTTTGTTGTATTCTTCCAAGAATTAAATGGAAGATGTTCCAACAGCTCAAATGCAAATGATATAGTGGCATACTACAGGGAATTAAAAGAGCTTTTTCCAGAGGGGAAAATTCCTATGTCTTCCATATCCATACTGTGCCACTTGTTATAAGCAGTATTCTAGGATCCACAGACTAATTCTTTTGCACTCCTTAATCTTACTTTTAAACCCTTTGGCAATAAATTTTATGAACTATGTATTAAACACTACGCTCACTAATGGGAAGATAAACATACCTAAGTATTCATGTTTGTTTTTTTTTCTTACTGATGTGGAGGTTTTGTTTTGTTTACAGCTCTGCTGTCTACTTAAATTCTTCTTACAGTACAAATCCCTGGCTTTACTGTGTTTCAGCTCCAGCTGACTTAGTCTCAGCAGTATTTTTTCACACAGCTCACCTCTTTGATCAGTCCAATTGAAAATATCTACCAGTTAGGGTTGCAGCCGATTTGCTAAGTTATCTACCAAACCTTTTTCCAAAAGATTATCCTAAATTTGTTTAAACAGAGAAAATTAGTGTGGATCTGTTAAGTGACATTATTTTTTCATTAGTAGTAATCTGCTAATTTATTAAATTTTCTTAAAGACAAACAAACCTTCTCCCAATCTTTCAAAAGAAATTTTGTGCAGAGAAAGATTGAAGTTTTAAATGCAAAGAGGACATCTGAATAACAGAGGTACTGGGTGATATTATGTGTATATCTAAGATAAAAACAAATTGTATTTTATGAACAAGGTAAAGATGTAATAAATAACATGTAAACAAATGATTTTTGACAGATTCTGATCATAGACATGTAGACTGGGGCTTGGTTTGATGCTACTCTAGTACACAGCAGCTTGAAGTACGAATATTCTGCACGAGCCTCTGCAGGATTCCCACAAGTAACGTGAGAGGCAGTCAAAACTGCAAACCGCAGTGGCCGTAGCTGGGCCAGCGGCATGTCACCTGTGAAAGCTAAAGCCTCTGTGCAGCTGACTGCTTCAGCCAGGGATTTTGTGCTACTTGGCTAATGCTGAATAAACTGGTGAAGGCTAAAAATGGGCCAGTAGCTATGCTTATTAATGTTCCCTGACACTTTCCATTATAAAAAGCTGATTTTAGTACTTTTCAATTTGCCAACTGGTAAATATTTGGGCTCAAATGTTCCTTAGTGTCTGCTCAAAGGTGGCTAAAACATGTGTTAAATGTCTCTTTTGCCAAAACAATCCAGTCATTTCTGAGAATGAGGCAATAAGTATGTTGTTTCACTCATGATAATAAATCAAAAAGGAGGGGGGAGGGAGGAAGAAGATAAAGGAAGAAGTTATTTAAATAGTTAATATAATTTGAAGCTGCAGACTGATATTTGGCAGCTGGGGATAACAATGTGGGATGAAAACTGAAATTTGGCTTTTGTTACCACTGTAAATTATAAGGTTTTGGAGAAAAAATATTCAGGCTCAGCAGAGATTTCTTATGTCTTAAGCACAGAATATTAGTAAGGAAAGTAGTGGAGGGGTTCCACCTGTAACATTTTTCTTGTATATGCAGCTCTGTGCTATTTTAAAGCCAGAGGCACAAGAACAGAAAATAAGCAGAGTCTGTTGAGCCCAGTATCATGAACACCTGTTTCAGCCATGTAAAGGCAAAGGATGGAGCTGCAGGGAATGGGTGCAGTGAGAAAGAGTATCAAAGGGATCGGGCACTGGTTGACTAGGACTCTATAATGTAAAAAGAGGGGGAAAGGTGGCATTTGTATTGGGGAATGTGTCAGAGGAATTTAAGGAATAAAGATTGTAATTGATATAATGGAGAAAATGGGGCTTAGATGAGAACCCAAGGCTTTGGAAGAGAATAAGATCAGCAAGTAAAGTCTTTGAGGAATTGGTAGAAGAATTTGTGACAGTAAAACCATACTATCTCCTTGAACTTGGAAAGGATCCCAGCACTCCTGAACTGCTCCATTACTATATTAGCTCAAGTTATTGGTAGTCTGTATAACGATTCAGCATTTCCATTCATACATATCAGTATTATTAATAAATGTGTGGGAGACTTTTCCAGTGGCATACCACAATTAGTCATGTTATAAATCCAAATTTGGTAATACTTGAGTAAAAATTGCTTGAGCAACCTTAATTGTGCAATCCCTATGGGCACACACTAAGGAAAAAAAAAAACCATAATGGCATGCTGTTTTTCCTTCAGGAAGCATACCTCATTCAGTACCTGAGATGGGATGCTTCTAGGGACCAAAACAAGGTTGTGCAGTACAAATGATTAGTGTGGCCTGGATCCCCCATTTGCAGCAGAAATTGGAGTATGTACAGTGGTTGAAGCAAAGACTGTAGGGGGGCTGGGAAAAGAATGCTTTAATGATTAATTCAGTCAATGCCACCTTGGAGAATAGAGTAAACCTCTGCTAACCTTTCACAGGTGGCCAGAAGCTATGTGTTTCCCATTGCCTGGCTTGAGATGGTGGCCTGCTTTGCAGAAGTACTGTTGAACTCCCTCAGTGGCAGCTGAAGGCAATAGGAGACGATATTTGAATATAGCAGGAGCTGTACAATGCCAGTTTTTGTAAAAAACGTGCCTTGTTTGTCTTAAACAAGGACAATTGAAACCTCAGTCTCTAAAGGAAACTCTCAGTCCATTAGTCCTTTTTCCATTTGTGCTGGGCCCAGACAGGTTATTGGAGTAACATAATTTATAACTGTGAAGAACTCAGAAGTTGATTTTATAGTCTGTAGGTTTTCTATAGTGTGATTATCACAAAGAACATCAAACAAAGTGGCTAAGATATATCCAGTTTTCTTCCTTCACCTTCTTCCTAGAAGGGGAAATGTCTGAGGTGTTTTATTTTGAATTTTTAAACATGACTGAATGTTCATGTATATGGTTATTTGCTTTAGAGAAGACAAGATCGAAGAGCAGAAAGTGGGGAGCTAGAGATGATTTTGCATTCTTTGGGGTGTACACAGTCTTACACTGACCTTAGGACACATCTGTCCCCAGTCCAAAGAAGGTTTTGTTCTTTACAGAGCATGGCCTCAATTTGAAGCAGCGATATTTCATGTCTTGTCCATATCTTCACCTAGAACTTCATGGTGTATTTTATAGGTAAAGTACGTATGGTGGTGTGCGTGAAGTCCTGATCTCCCTTCTCCCCTTTCTTTGGCTAGACTGCCATAGGTCTTACGGCCCACATGGCTATGTTTCTTTCCCATGTAAATTTGAGCACTGTAGAGGGAGGGAGATTTAGCTTGATGCTGAAAAGAAATTAGACTTAGCTTAGCAATCTACTAAAAAAAAAAATATTAAAAAAAAAAGAAGAAATTGAGACAAAGTAACAAAGGTCAATGGATAGCTCTGGAAGATGGTGCTAGAAGGAAAGTTTAGACAAGTTTGTCATTTGGAAAACATTCTTTCTGTGGTTTGTTTTTTCTGTTGGTATAAACTTTCTTCAGTTATGACCAACATAAGTGATAACAGGATCATAAGACTAAAAAGCAGTGAGAATGTTGGAGTAACTAATTTTAACATCCATCATTTGTTTTGATAAAGTACAGTTTTAATAGAGCTACAAGAAAAAAAATGAGTAAGGTAAATGAGAATGCAAACAACGAATAAAGAAACACTGGAGAGTAAAGAAAAATAAGAAGAGAAAAATATTATTCACCTCTAAAAAACCCCCAACAAAACAGTTGCCAATTAATTAATTATGATCACTAGAAATGAATGCAGTTGTCAAATAGTTAAAAGTTAAAATTACATCTTTTGCAACTAAATTATTGGATATCTCTGCAAACAAGTGAAATGTTTAAATTCCAGCATAAGAAATGGAGACAACATGAGGAAACCTACAATACTGATGTAGAGTATTAAGCTGGATAGCAAAAGGATAATGAGAATGCAGAGAAGAAGAAAACACAAGAAGCACATAAGCTCTCAAAAGCAGGCATTTTTTTCACATAGAAATAAAGAGTAAGGCTGTGAGAGTAATGCTGCACCTTTAGAATGTGATAACTTTAAAGATGTAAGCAGGAATAGCATAGATGAATTGTCACTTTGATCTTTTAAAAAGATGGAAAAAATGTTATATGTATTGGAGGGGAAAGGGGAAAACAGTGAATGGGGTCCACTATAGAATTGCAAGCTTGTATTTGCATACAGAAAGACATCTCGAAATACTACCAGAAACTCTGTCACTAGGAGTACCTTTAACTTCCCAGATACGTACCGGAGAACAAATGCTAAAAAGAAATTAAGGTTTATATGGTCTCGGACTCAGTAACCATCAAATTTATATGCCAGATAGAATCACACTTTGTTATTACAGACTATGTTTATTTGACTTTGGTAAGTAGCAAGCATGTTGCGTAAAAACTAGCTGTAGAAAATAACCTTGAAAAGAATTATCACAAGATAATTCACTTTGAATTAAATAGAAGGAAAACCACAAACTAGTCTTTAAAGCTTCTGATTCAAAGTGAAGACTTCAATAAAATAATTTTCTATTTAGTCAAGTTAAGCAGAAACTAAGTTTCTCATTCACTGTTCACTATAGAAAGAACCTGAATATTTAAAAAAACAAAACCACAAAGGTGCAGAAACCATGTGGAACTAAAGTAAAATAAAGATGAGTGAATGTATAAATAAATAAATAATGACTGGGAATAACCAAAAAGAATGGAAAGCCTAAAGGAATTGAAAATGGAGTGGATTAGAAAATTATGGTTTAAAGTTTAGTACTTTTAGGATAAGGAAGAATTTTCCAAAGTCAAAGTGAGTTAGATTAAAAAAAAAAAAAAAGAAATTGAACATATTTTTACCTCTATAAATAAAAGAGAACTAGGATGAAGTGAAAACAGTGTATGGTGAAGATGGGATAAGGACTAAGAAAGGTCCATGTGTGGCCTTATGCTGAAGTTCAATTTTCAGTGAGGTTGCAGGGAAGACATGGGATAAAAATTACCATTTGTTATGGAGAAAAAACATTAAGTGCTTCATATATGAAAACTGAGAGGGATTGTCACTATTCCAGAATCATGAGAATACTGACATAGTATTGCAACTCCTCTCGTAGAGGTATGAAATCCATCAAGACACAGGAAAAGCCTCTCAACAGAAAAAATATTAGATGTTACACATATTTAAGAAAGTAAAAAAGGGTGATCCTTACAACTGTGACTCTATCAGACTGGTCTGAGCTATGTTTTACAACAGGAAAGAATGAAGGCACAGAGGTACGGAGAAAATGTGATACAACGCAACCTGGGCTTGACAAAGAGATTGTGCCAGACTAACCTGATATCCTTCATTGAGGAGATAATCGCTTTTCTAGACAAGGGAAATAGGTCTAATCTAGATCTAATCTATTTGGAAGCCAGGAAAACTTTTGATGCTTAATAGGAAATTATTAGTTAAACTAGAGAAGATGATGGTTAGGATAAGTACTGAGAAGTGGATAAGTAAGAAGCTGAAGGGCCAGTGACAACAGTGTGGCACAGAGGAGCTACAGTGAAATGCATGATCAGTCCTGAGGTTGATAATGGTATTTTCAGCTGTATGTTGGCTTAAAAATGAGAAAATGATGATGAAATTTGCTAATGGCATGAGTCTGAGAAGCTTCATGAGTCCTAAAGAAGAAATGGTCTCAAGTGCAAGAAAGTTAGAAATAGCATGTTGTATTTCCAGAGGAATTTCAGAAAGAGATCCGGAGATCTAAACAATTATCTGCACTGAACCTACAAGGATTTTGGTGTTGGACCAACACAAATGCGTACAATTTACGTCTGTCACCCCCACTAACATTGGTAAAATTGCACATATCGACAACTAACTACACAGTAGCAGAAGTGTATGTTCGATGGCAGGTAATGTCATAAAGTAGCTCAATAAAGACATTAGCAATTGCACTTCAGCCCAATTCAGTGTAATTAGGTGTTTTCTGCTTTTTGTACTGTTGTTTTTACTGTATGCCATTTTCGGCCTTGCTTTGGGCTTTTTGTACTGTAAGAAATAGCTTCCTTTTTTTTTTACCTATTTGAATTTGTAATTAAATAATTACACCCTTTCTTCAACCAAGAGGGCAGGCCAACAGCTGCTTCAAAAGCAGCAAACAGTAAGTGACCTGTAAGAAATGTAACATGATGCTAATAAAAAAAAGTAATGGCTACTCTTCCTCCTGGAATCTGACTTTATCACCATTCATTCGGCAGTATGCAAAGCCTCCGGCTAGGAGGGAAGCAGGAGGCTGCTGTTTGTTTGGAACAGGAACAAAATTCCACTTGAAGATACTTCATAGTTCCAGGAGCCAGCTGACTAGTTTCAACTAACCAGCTACTTATGCAGCCTCTTTATTTTACCCCAAATATAATTTTTAAATGGTTTCTATTTAATTTTAATTTGTACATGAGATCAGTTTAAATAATTGATCTGCTTGCATCTGACCACTTTGTGTGTTTTCTTGTTGGTAGCAACAGTATTCTGTATACGCTTCTGTTGACTGAGTGATGATTTCATAGCAACAATACTGTCATTATAAAATCATAATCCATAAGTCATCTTGGGAAATAACATTATTATTAATGACTAATTTAAATAAAATCAAGTTCACTATTAAATTACATATCACGTGCACATAAATATTTTATCTAAACAGGTGTTGCATTTATTTTGATACATCTCATATTTCAGAACCCCTACAAATAATAATATTGTCCTTTTGTTCCCAAATTGTTTTAAAATTTCATACCTCTAGCTTCTAAAGATTTTGAATATTTCTAATCCCTTAAGAATACTTATAGTTAACAGTGAACTGTTTAGCTATAAGTGTATGAATGAGACTACTGGTGAGTTTAAAATCAAAGGTGAGTTTGACTGTATTATTACTGAACCCCATGCTACTCTGACAAGTGACATTTAGAACTAATCAACAGAGTTCACAAATTTGATTTGGTATTGCATAATGTTACAAGCAACTGTAGCTCAGGTAACTTACCTTATATACATTGGTTTAATATAGTGCAACATCCATAGGAAATACTAGAGCCAACATTTGTCAGTCACAGTTCAAGCAGCTTTTTCAAATGAAGGACTACTTGCTGAATACTTTTAGGGTGTTTAAACAGTATATAGATGTAGATAAAGATGTGGATGTAGATGTAGATATAGATATGGATGACAGATATAACCAAGGGTATCACAGACTATTTGCTGCAGATAGAAAAATGATAACATGTCATGTAGTTTATAGATTGAATTATTTGTTCAGTATAGTGATCTAGTTCTCATTACAAATAAATTCCAAATATTTAAGAACATTTCTTAAAAAAAAAAAAATTAAAAAGCATTAAGCTGGCAAACAAACCATTGTGTAAATCAGTTTTGGTCAATTCTATGATAATTTTTTATATATACACCTCTCTTTTTAAATTAGATAATACTTTTCTGCAGCAAAATGGCCATTATCAAGTAATACAATTTAATGCACATTTCTGTGATATAGGAGATAAGAGACATGCTTATAGCATCTTTGGAGCTCTAATGTAACTAACTGACCCTCATAAACAGGTCACTCATTTATATATACTGTAGTAGTGAGTTCCAAAGCACCCTAGTAAAGCTAGATGCCCAGTTAATTTTAATGACTATTAGGCTTCCAGCTCCCTTAGGCAGCTTTCAAAATGTCAGCCTATAATTACAAACAGCTTGGACCAAAGCCCATTGAATTTAATGGAAAGTCTCCCATTGATTTCAATGAGCTTTTGGATCATTGACTTTACTCTTTGCACGAATATTTCTAAAGGATTGGGATAGTAAATACCAGATACTTTAGAAACACTACATTGCAAAGAATATCTTCGCTTTTCAGTATGTTGGACTATTTACAAAGTACAGAAAAAAAATATAAGACTATGGGAAGCCATATAATTGCAGAAATATTATAAAATTTGGTGGGAAATACAACACTAAAAAATAAATTTCTTTGCACGAATATTTCTAAAGGATTGGGATAGTAAATACCAGATACTTTAGAAACACTACATTGCAAAGAATATCTTCGCTTTTCAGTATGTTGGACTATTTACAAAGTACAGAAAAAAAATATAAGACTATGGGAAGCCATATAATTGCAGAAATATTATAAAATTTGGTGGGAAATACAACACTAAAAAATAAATTAAAGCAAAGCAATGCCACTACAGAGATGTTCAGGACTGTTTTACAGAATCATTTCAGCTGAAAAAGCAAATCAACCACAACAGAAACTTTTGCAAGGAATGGCTGACTTTGAGGAATGTAACTGTTGGTAAGGAATGTTTTTTAAGGTTTTGAAATTGTCAGAATAATCCCTGTCAACATTTTCTAAGTAATAAATATTGGGTTTGGTTTCTTCTACTTGTAACTTTTTTCTAATAATAGAAACATAGGTAATTCAAAAGGATTTTTTGAAGTTATTGAAAGAGAACATTTTTTCTGACCTGAAAGAAAGACTGTTCTGGTTTTTTAGTTGACCAGAATGTGTAAAGTTTCCTTGCATAGCACTCTTCAAAAGTTTAGCTTAATCTATCTATTATTAAGCTATATTTTAACAGCTTACAAGTCTACCTTTTCATCCCTAGATATTTAGGTATCATTTTGCTACAGACACACTAAAAGCCTTAGGCATGAATTGTTGGCAAAGTCACAGACAATACAAACAAAGGTGATTATACTGTGGAGATCCTCGTGACACAGCAATCCAAGCAGGTGGCTCAGCCCCAGGAACACAAAATGAGAGCATGACACCTGGTTTATCACCATGCTATAATAAAATGCTGGTAGCCAAATGCAGAGTCCTGAACAGGACGTTCAAACACAGGAGCAGAGAGGGTTTCACATACTTTGGAAAAGAGAAAGGAGAAAAAAGCAGGAGATGGCATGAAAACACCACAAGCAATAGTTAAATACAATTAATATAGAAGTAAACTGTAGAAGATGAGTCCTAAATCTCATATAGTCACTGTGAAAAATCACTCAGTTGGAAATTAGCTGATATTAGGAAACATAGTACGGTGCAGTGGAAGAGAGCTAAGGAGAGGCAATCTTCTGGCTCTCTTCCATTGAAACTTCTTGTGGTGGTTTTGGCTGGGGTAGAGTTAATTTTGTTCATAGTAGCTAGTATGGGGCTATGTTTTGGATTTGTGCTGGAAACACTGTTGATAACACAGGGATGTTTTCATTATTGCTGAGCAGTCCTTACACAGAGTCAAGGCCTTTTCTGCTTCTCACACCACCCCACCAG
>NW_008795127.1:3531673-3532098 GCF_000699145.1 Aptenodytes forsteri | reverse complement strand
CAAGAAGCTGGGAGGGGGCACGGCCAGGACAGCTGACCCCAACTGGCCCAAGGGACATTCCATATTATGTGACGTCATGCTCAGCATATAAAGCTGGGGGAAGAAGAAGGAAGGGGGGGACGTGCTTTTTGCTTTCGCTGCTTGCTGTAGTGCTCTGCTGCTTATCATCTTACTGTGCTGTGCCTGGGAACATTTTGATAACAGCAATGGGGATGCGCCTGGGCTGGCAGATGGCCAGGGCATCGCTGCTGTTTCTGTGCTGCTGTACTGGACAGGCTGGAACTCCAGTGTGAACTCAAGTCAAAGGGACTGCGACCTGTGGATGAGTCCAGGCAGGAGCAGGACACCCCGAAGCACCTATGGCCGTGAATAAGTCCACACCACAGCAGGTACATTTCGAAGGTCTGTGGCTGGGGGTATGTGTG
>NW_008795127.1:3530557-3531207 GCF_000699145.1 Aptenodytes forsteri | reverse complement strand
CAAGGATAAGTCCATGCTGCAGCAGGTACACCTTGAAGCATCAGTGGCTCTGCATGAGGTCATGCTGGAGCACCTCAAAGTGTGTGGCCATGGATAAGCTCACGACAGAGCAGGTACACGCCCCAAGGGACTGCAGCCACAGGTAAGACCATGTTGGAGCAGGTTTACTTCTGAAAGGACTGTGGCTGTGGGTAATGCCACTCTGGAGCAGGTATATCTCTGAAGGCATTGTGGCCCATGGATGAAGCCATGCTGGAACAGGTGCACCTCAAAGCAACTGTGCCTGTGGATAAGTCTATGCCACAGCAGGTATACCCTTGGAGAGACCGTGGCACATAGGTAAGGCTCCACTTGGAGCAGGTACAACCTTAAGGGACTGCAGTCTGTGGATAAGTCCAAGCTGGAGCAGAAGCAAGGGGAGGAGTTCATTGCAACATTAAACCCTATAACCAGGGGTGGACATTGTAATGGAAATACTTTTAAATTGTTGTAACCCATAATTTGAGTGGCATGTTATAGGAATTACTATAGCCGGAAGCACCTCAACCAATGGGGGAGAAGCCTTACAAGAATCAGTTGCAAGTGTAGCAGTGACCCAACCTGAGCTGGCTTTGGTGCCCAGTAACTCCACACAACACACCACCTCTTCT
>NW_008795127.1:3528593-3529546 GCF_000699145.1 Aptenodytes forsteri | reverse complement strand
CCCCCATCGCACTGTGGGGGAGTGAGTGAGCAGCTGTGTGGTGCTTAGTTGTTGGCTGGGGTTAAACCATGACACTGGTAATTCTGAGAGTAGATGATCAATCAAAAAAAATGTAACACAGACAAATGTTAACATCTCTTCTAAAGCTCATCCTTCTAATTAGCTCTGCCTTCTAATTAGCTCATGCAAACATCCACACACACATACACACACACAGATGAAACTGCATCAAAACAAAATTATTGTGATGAGGCAAGTTAAGCTGTCAAACCTGGGAAATTTAACCAGTGACTGTCTTTTAAGATAGCCATAAGATACCCTGAAGCTATACTTCCACCCTACACAAAATGAAATGCAGATCAGCTAAGAAACTTAAACTCTGGGCTGGAATCACATTGGGAAGAGAGGATAGAAGTCAGATATAAAAAATAAAAATAAAAATGGAGAGGTGCATTAAATAAGATTTAAAGTTGCTTTTAAGGTGTCACTGAATCCCAACGTGGTCTTGACTGCTCAGAATGAGTGGGACTAAGTGACGCCTAAATATCAGTGTAATTATAACTCAAAGGACAAGGAGACACTACAGTCTTGCCATAGCATTTTTTTCATAAATGATGAAACTGTTCAAGGTATTTCCTTTAATCTGTGCCTAACATGGTATCCCCTTTTTGATTGTTCTATAAATAAAGCATCTTAACTTGAATACCCAATAAATGTCCTAAATTCCGTGAAATCTGAGATCAAAAGCTAGTGAAAATATACTCCAAGATTTTGATAGCCCTCTTCAGGTTTTGGCTTGTTACAACCATTCTTGAGAAACAGAACAAAAAGTAAGGAAATTATATTCTTTAGCTTTTTTATTGTTCAAAATAATTTGAATTTGATTCACAGGTGTCGTGGTTTAACCCCAGCTGGCAACTAAGCACCACACAGCTGCTCGTTCACTCCCCCCC
>NW_008795127.1:3499692-3527455 GCF_000699145.1 Aptenodytes forsteri | reverse complement strand
GTAGAGCATGGGAAACTAAGAAGTCCTTGACTAGTGTAAGCACTACCTAGCAACAACTAAAACATCGGTGCGTTATCAACTTTGTTCTCACCCTAAATCCAAAACACAGCACTGTACCAGCTACTAGGAAGGAAATTAACTCTATCCCTGCTGAAACCAGGGCAGGCTGCAACCCACATCATTGATAACTTTTAACAGTTCAGACCAGTAATCATCTTTTCTGATAGGCAGTCAGAAAATGGTAACAATGTTTTTTTGGGGGGACTTCTTGAATTTACCTCAGTACAAGCAATGCATATCAACAAGGAATTCAAAGCTAATGTTGAGTTAAAGGACGATTTGATGGAGGATAGCTGTTGCATGATTTCACGGTCACTCAGTAATATACAATCTCATTGCAATCTTGGCACTTCCATAAGGAACAGTATTAGCATTTTAATCTGGATCAGGCTTGTGCTTTTGAAGTGAAGCTCCTTAATTCTCCCCACATACAGCATTTTGCTGTGCATTGTGGGGCAGTCTAGGAGTGCAGGAATGAATAAAGCTGAACCGAAAGCTTCTCCCCAGGAGTGTGCACAATCAGTTCAAACTGCAAGTGGGTGTTCAGTCCTGGTGACCAGGAGAGAGCCAACCCCAAACCCACCAAGATACAGGCAACTGGATGACTGGTTCTCTGCAGTAGATATTTTGGTCTCCAGAATAGCTCCTACTTGCTAGTGTAGGCATGGCCCTAGAAACCCATTGGTACAACCATTAACCTGATTGGCAAAGAATATATATGTGTTATTGCACTGTTCTGTGTAAACTTCAGTGAAATAACTTTCTTGGACAGAGATGCTGGAGTTGGTTTTCATTTTAAGTTTTTCACAATGTGTTCGTAATGGCTTCACAGCAAGAACAGTAAAATAGCCAGAAACAATAACCCAATCTTACTTTGTTGCATTTTACTGATCACTTGAAACAAATCAATAGCAGATTAACTCTGAACATTTAGGCAAGTCAAATACAAATTCATTGAATTTCTAAAATTTCTCTAATTTGATCGTCTAAGTGTTCATCCTGCTGTGTCTTTACCAGCTGTAAAACAAGAAAGTTGCTTTTTCACGTGTGTGTGTATTAGTGAGAAAGAGCGAGATAAGTTTTCCAAGTGATTGTTTTCAATTCTTTAAGCAAAGACAGGGGAAATGCAAAACCTGATCTCAGATTTATTTTGTAGTATCTTCACTTCTACTATTCAATCAAGATTATTTTCCCCAAATACAGCAGATTTCTACCTAATAAAAAGTGGTTAAGGAAAACAAGTGTAAAATCACCATGATGGATTCCAAAAGTTTCCACATATTCACAATAAATCACAAGTAGACAAATGACGGCAGTTTACTAGAGACTGGTTTTTTCCAGATAGAAAGTTGTGTGTTCTCATAATTACATCTTTGTAGTAGACTGTCAATTTTGACATATTTTTGGATGTTCCATGTTCCAAACATCCATAAAATTTATATTGTTCTATTTCTATTAGAAGCCTGTTTCAAAATTTATTGCAGATATTAATAAGTAAAATATGCAAATCAGTGACAAAATTTTCATTTACATAAAAATGTAACATCCGGTTATTTAAAAGACTTTTTTCCCCTCAAACAATTCATTAGTAGGAATTGTTTTATTTTTATTCCAGTTCAGAATGAAACTATATGTATAATGGAATTTTCTACAATGCAGAAATGCCAGTTTCCTTTAGGCACATATTTTAATTGCTATCCATTTATGCATTGTTTTGAAATATTTACATGAGAAATTTCTTCTGTGCCACATTATTATTTAAGGTTTATGTATCAGCATATTAGTTCTAGATACAAACTGACAGCTGACCATCATGACTTCTAATAAATTCATTTGTTCTAAATTTTTCCTGTTCATTTTGGTCATGGGCCAGAGAGTTAGTTAGTGTATAGTATCTTTTTACACTGATTTTTATGGCACTTTTTTATTTTTTATGGCACAATTTTTATTCCTTTCTACCCACTGAGGACCTACTCTGCCCAGTTTAATGATTAGTATTTAATGTTTTCATGAAATTGAAGTAATTACACTGGATATTTTATCCTGCAAGAAACAGACACAGGCTATGGACTAACAGTTTTCACCTCTGCAATCACTGAAAAAATCACAATGCAATCAACAGATTCAACATCACATCTTTGCTGGCTCTTGACATAGATATGTAAAATCCAGTAGAATCACAATGTCCCACATATCATTTTTAATCTACCAATCTTATGAAATGTTAGTTGTATTGATATTGTCATACAAAACAAGTTATTCAGTTTATCCAGCTTTTTCTTTCTGTCCTCATTTATAGAGAGCCATGTATCCATTTGGTTCTGACCTTGCTCCTTATTTTACATGTCCTTCTCAAATGTGATTTTTTTTGGCTGTTCTTTGCTGAGTTTTACTAACTTTTTTTATGCCTAACCTAGCCTTTATTTGTGTAAAGACACCCACAATGGCTGCAAAATTGCAACATAAGTAATTTCAAGTAGCCTGATCTCTTCTCAGTTCCCTATCCTAAGTTTAAGCACTGTTTCCACTTTGGATCGTACAGCTGTTCCTCACTGTGCAGGCTCCATTTACCCCAAAAGTTTGCCTCTAATACAAAAAGTTAAAATCCCTACTCCCTTACAAGGATTTTCTTTCCCTTTGATATTTGGAACATGAAGAAAACACCATGGTGGTTCAACTTTCTCACTTCCTATCAAAAGGTTTATTATTTTGCTCCCCTGACCTGGTCTTTCTCCTGTTATTAGTAACTGTGTGTATATAATCACTATTATCTTCACAAGTACTCCCCAGAAATTATGTAGATGCCATAACAGCTCTATCTTTTGCTCCTAACAGATGCATCATTATGTGCATAAGCCTCTATGCAGTCCTTACTGATACCTTAAACTCAGTTATTCATATACCTGGTAGTCACCCCTCTGGGCTGCCCTTTTCTATTATCACAGGGGTTAAGATCCAGACATCTCTATCAGATACTATTGCTTGTGATATTTGTTGTATATTACATATCAAGAATCCAGCACTCTGTACGTATTGCGAAATGTTTGTGTGCAGGGGGTTCATAAAAGCTAGCTGTGAACTTGTTGAGCAATATCATATTTAAGAAGTGCAGCCAGAGCTCTTGATATGCATTTCAATACTTTGCTAGAGTTGACTTTGCTTTTACTTTTTAATATTTTTTGGTTTTGGTTTACCTCCATTATGAACTAATTTCCTTACTCAAATGTCAGTGGTTGCCATTTTCTGGAATTTAGATTATTTTGGGCTTCTTCTCCAATCAGGCCGATTGTTTCTGGAAAATCTATTCCTGGTGTAACATAAAATGCTAAAACCATGCCTGAAGACTTTACATAAGAGGTGAATCTGTTTTTTCATTGTATTTGCAGGTAACATAGATTAATTGATTAATTATTACAATGCCTGTCCCCACATTTTCTAGCTAATGTGCTGCCTTTAAACTTTAGGGTGTAATTTTATCTTTTTAGACTTTAAGGGATGGATTTTTATCCTTCTGAAGCAAATTCTACATGCAGAGATTGATGTCCTTAGGTGAATTATGAGACATTATATTCTTTATTCCTAAAATTCATAATCTATTTCCAAGATAGCTAGACCATATGTATTACCTTGTCTTACTAATGTCAAACCAACTAGAGTACTATTTTTTCTTTCTTATGAGCCCCCTCAATTTACTAGGCCTTTGTCTCAGTAATTCAGTGCCTGAGGATATAGTCACGTGCAACTTAGAGGGGTAAAAGACCACAGTATATCTAGCTGCTTACTCTTAGTGTTCAGGGTCACAAAGGAAAAATATTCTTCATATATGTCAGATTAAATATCGGTAACAGGGGAAAGAAAAATCTTTCTTCCTCACTGCCGTTTCACTGGTGGAAACTTTATGTTTACTCATTAAGTTACAATAGGGAATTTAGACAGCCCAGTGGAATATGAAACAAAACTATAACTGAATATATCACCAAAACACCACCATTTTGTGACTGAACAAAGTACTGAACCACTCTTCAAATGCAACATTTTATTTAGAACTGTTTTTTTACTCTAGTTTTGTATATTAAATACACCTTACATCATTTACTTGACGATAACTATATCCATACAGTGTTGTCATTATTTTTGAGAATACTGCCTTCTATAAATATTTTCAGTACAAAGCAGCACTAATTTTCCACAAACTTATGAAAAAAGCCCTGCTTCAGTAACTAAGTTCCCTGTCCAAAATAACTGAAAAGCAATGACAATCAAGCTCCAAGGCATGACATCTGTTAACAGCCTGGATTCTGTACCACTGAGCTTCAAAGGGAGATAAAGGGAAAGAAGTCATTCTAATAACACAGTATGATGACCATGATGGTGACAGATATAAGCCACATTTCAATGCTCTGTGCAAACTTAGTTTAAAAGTCCTATTAAATCAGCTGTTTCATATAGTGAGAATAATGAAATTTCACCTTGTAGTTTACTATTCTTCATATACCATGAGATCTAGATGTTAATGAAGATTTACGGTTCCTGTTTTGCAAAAGAAAATCTGGGAAAACTGACCATTTTGTCCAGCCCACATTCAGAACGAAAAAGTGATAACCTGGGAATATGAGAAGGCACCATGGATGTCATTGCACTCCCATCTTCCAGTCATGAAACAGTGGTGTGACATATTTCTTAAGGGGCAACCTACTTTAATCTCATAATTCATAGATTTAGTTTAAGTAAATCCAAATGACCTGGGATATATACAACTCTGGAGCAGTGCGGAGAAAGGGAAGTTAGGCATGACATTGATTTTTCATCAGAGGAATCTGCTGTATTGCTTGTTAAAATGGAGTTCTGCCTCAAAGCCTGCATAAATGCATCCATTGGGCATATACCATTTAATAAAGCCAACTAATCTGGCCGTGGCAATTTAAGAAGTTCCACTTCTAGTAACGTAGTCAGTCCTTCGGACAGAGTTTACTGCCCTGGGAACAGAGCAGAGGAACTGAATATGTTCCTGTGCTCAGCTGCTTTGGAGACACTTCTCACGTCTCATCTCAAAGGAGCAGGGAAGGCAGGTTTGTAATTAAGATACAAGCTTTTGCATTGAAGTTGTTTTGAGATTGTATTGAGACGTGTAAGACACATGCTCCAGTCCGGTAATTCGTTTGTGTCTAACTGGTGCTTGGCAGTGGCAAAAAATGACGTGGCAACTGCCTGACCTTTGGGTCAGCTTAAGATTCACGGAGTCTGTCTATCAAAACCTTTAATTTCAGCAATGCAACAATTAAGTGTCCTACACTTGACTGGAGCCAAAACATGAAGTCTCTATACAAGGTACTGAGGAATGAAGGGAGCTATATTCAGTTCAGCAGAGAGGAAGAGAAGAGACAGTTTGCACTCCATAGTCTGCTGGAGAGCCCAGCATGTGTGAGTCAGATTCCTCACCCTGCTTCAGGCAGACGTGGAGGATTAGACCATGAGTCCCCCAAGACAATTAGCTCAGCAGCACAGTACCATCTGAGATCACCTGTGCGCATGACCCAAAAGAGAAATGTAGAAGCCTTGGAAATTTTGAGGATGCTACCTTAACTGCCAGTATTCTGCATCATGTCCTGAAAATTTCCATTGTGAGGGCAGAAGCCTTTACAAAGCTTGTCTTTAGCCTTTATCATTGAGTGGCATCACTGATCAAAACTCAAACCAATAAAGCCCCACTTTTAGTTGATGGGCTATGTTAACATTAGTGCTAAACTTCTCATCATTCTCAGCTCAATCTCAATTGTACTTCCTTTGTCATTTCAAAGTCTGCAGTGTGTTGGGACCCAGATTTTCATCCACAATTTGATTTTACCAGTATTCACGCGCCTAGGATGAAGTATGCTGTAGAAGTTCACCTGGAAAATTGCTTCTAGATCAAATTATTCCAGAGTCTGATGTCCCCCTCTGTAACACACTAAGACAATTCGCTGACAAAAAGCACTCTCCCCTAACTTAAATGAAGAGAGGGACAGAATAATACTATAAAAATATATGTCAGGAAGAGAGTAGTGCAGTAAACAGCTTAAAATGCATTTGGAATCTGACTATATTCAACTTCTTTACTGGGAGGTATTAGGAGTAGGATTTCCAGAACAGTGTAAGTAAGTTAGCATTTCAAATTAATTGAGAGCTGTAGCTCATTGTGGTTCTTTTGAAAATCTCAACTATATAAATTAAATGCATTTATTACATTTTCTTCATACTGTCAAATAAACTTTGTGGGTAAAAACTATAAAAAGCCTTAAAAACTGGATAAAATTGAGTGGGCTTTCTCAGTTTAAGAAATCAACTACTCAAAATGTCAAACTGAAGTACAAAACAGTTTGAAAGTGAACAGAAACACTCTGACAGCTCTTGATCATCTGTCAAAGATTCAGTCGGGTTGTGCAAGGATCATGCACGTGCTTTAGATGCAGAAATAACGGAGTGAGCTATGGGTAATACAAGTGTAGAGCTAGTCAGACTTTCATAAGTCACGCGCTGCTCTGCGCAGCATGACTTTTCATAAGTCGTGCACATGCTGCATAGACATACTTAAACTATTTTTAATGTCAGCTGAATCCAGAAGTTGACACTTTCACAAAGTTTTAGCTCCTGATAATTCCAAGTTCCTCTAATTTCTTTCCAGTTTCTTTACACCTAGACTTTGGGTGCACTGTATTTGCACTAGTTCTAGAGTAGAATCAGGTCTTACATGGAAGATTCTCATGAGTTGCCCTGATTCCAAGCTCCTTCTGTGAAAAATCGCCTGGAATTTCTGACACCACCCTTCTCACATCTTGTAGTAACCTTATTATCTGATGTATCCATTATCTGATTCATCCCAATTTCCCATTATCTTCAATAAATAGCAACCTGTATGCATACACATTTTCCCTAGAAAAGTTCTTAAATTTGAATTTTAATTAAAATATTTTAATATAAAAAATTAAAATTCAGATTATTTAATTTAACATCCTTTTGCATGATCACACTTCTCTTCCAACATCCGGAAGGGAATGCTAGGTATTTGATGGGGGCCATTGTTGGGGGCCATTGTGTATTTTTAGACCCCTTAGAACAGAGAATCCCGAGCTGGGGAGCAAAAATAATGAAATAGCATACTCTGAATGGGGCCAGGATAGAATGCAAATAGTCTAACATGCAATTTGTGCTCAAAGGGGCCAAGTGATAAGAAATTCCCGAGAGAGTGAATGAAGGGTTAACAATGAAGCTGCTTCTCATACTGTCACTGAAAATAAATCTGGTATCATCTGTAAATCAAATTCCTGTTGATAGACTAATCTACTGATTTCAAAGAAAGTAGGATAAGCCCCAGGAATTGAAACAATCCAAATATGTATAACAGAAAGTTAATAAATAATGTAAGCTTCAATATCTCCACTGTTGATTGCAGTTATGTGTCAGGTCCAGTGTTAAAGAGAGGAAAAAACTCTCGGAATACCCCATAACCCAGAGCTTCCAGCCGATGATTGTTCCCCGCAGGCTGGAAGTCCAGGGTCAGCCTATACACATTACAGTACGCTAAATCCTGAGCATGTTGATTTAAAAGAGTTATCTTATTTAGCACTCTCTTAGAGCTAATTTAAGATAAAAGGCCAGCTCTGCTCCAGTGTTAAAGAGAGGAAAAAACTCTCGGAATACCCCATAACCCAGAGCTTCCAGCCGATGATTGTTCCCCGCAGGCTGGAAGTCCAGGGTCAGCCTATACACATTACAGTACGCTAAATCCTGAGCATGTTGATTTAAAAGAGTTATCTTATTTAGCACTCTCTTAGAGCTAATTTAAGATAAAAGGCCAGCTCTGCTCTCAGTTACGTAACTGTAAATCAGAAGAGTCTCAAGCCTTGAAGTAGTCTTACAACATAAGCCAACTAATGTCAAAATCCTTGGATTTATTTTTTGATTTATCTGAGGAGCTTTTTTAAGGACTAGAAGAAATCAGTTTTCACAATAATGTAGCAGATATTCTGTGAAATGTAGTTAATTTCCATTTCCCTCATTAAGAAATTAGTGGTTAGAAGAACACCTGTTGACATAACAAGGTTCCAGTTCAGTACAAAAACATGACTTCAGTTTTATTTTCAGTTTGATTTTGATGGGAATAATCCTATGAACAAAGTATGTGCTTAAGTGTCTTCCTGGGCTTCAGTTTTGGCCAAAACTCATTAAAAGCAACTGGAACTTTTTCACTGAGATAAACCAGATTTTGAACCAAGATCCACTTATGGCAAAAAGGATTGTATCCATCAAGCGAAAGGTAAAATTAGCATGTGCTAAAATCACTTAAAAGTCAAATCTTCAAGTCACCTGGCCACCTGCATTTTGAACTGGATATTAGGAAAAAGTTCTTCACTGAGAGGGCGGTCAAGCACTAGAACAAGCTTCCCAGAGAAGTGGTCATTGCTCCAGGCCTGTCAGTGTTCAAGAAGCATTTGGACAATGCTCTTAAATATATGGTTTAACTTTTAGGTTGCCCTGTGTGGAGTCAGGAGTTGGACTCAGTGTTCCTCATGGGTCCCTTCCAACTCAGGATATTATAGGATTCTATGAATTGATTTCCAAAATGTTAAAGTAATAGTAAGTTTTGCGAAGCTTACGTCAGCTTCTTTGCACATCGTATATATATACACACTTCATTTTTTTTTTTTTTTTTTAAATATTAAACTCTTATTTCTGGTATTGTTTGTTGGTTAACAAATCAGATATCCAAAATCTTTGCCAGGTTAATGCTCAGCTTTTTTGAAGGTTGATATTCCATAGCAATGCATCTGGTGTTTCAGAGTACAGGAAGACAGGTAGAAAATTAGAGTAGCCTTGTAGTACGGAGTCAACATACTCTGATAGAAACTAATATTTCAGTTGCTAAGATTAATGCAGCCATTCTTTTATACTTTGTTTAGATACTGATAAAGTGCCCTAGGCCTGGACGATCTGACAATGAAGGGAAAGAAGATACAGAATAACTGCTTAACCAGATGGAATACCATTCCATCATTTCTTCCTCACAGCAAAAGTCAGAGGTAAAATAAAACCCTGTCACGGGACAAACTGAACACTGTATTTGTGTGTTCACAGCATAGTACTTACTGCTATAAAAAACAGCACAGGGGTCACTTTTTTTTAATCTTGTTTATTTCCATTTCAGAGTCAGAAAGAAACCGGACCAGCTTTTGAGGTAAACTTACTGAACAGAGGAAAAATTTCAGACATACCAATCTTTGAAGTTCTCAGTCCTGGAATGTAGTTGCAGTGTTTATTTTGTGAATGAATCATTTTGTTATCTAAGGTCCAATAGCCTGTTATCTACTGGATCAAATATCATTGGTATTTATTGTAGACTTCTTCCTCCCCAACCTACTGGACGTGACTTTGTTCTTCTCACAAACGTGCTATTGTGTGGTACCTGCTGAATTGCTGCAGAGACTAGAGGTACTGCCCTGTTTCCATCTGCTTTCCCACAAACACTGATTTTTGCAAAATGGACTGCAGACTCCAGAATATGTAGTGTACAGGGAATTTTCAGATGTCTGTAAATGTACTCTATTCATTTTGTCAGAACGAGTAAACCAATTAAAATCGTCTTGAAATAAAAATCATACAAGAACAGATGGGCACCATTCATATTGTTTTCCTACTTACAAAGAAGTGTGGGAAAGCACTTAGCAAGCAATGAAAACTACTATGTTAAAAAGGATTTGAATAATGGTTATGAAATAGGTTTTCATATTTGCATGAGCTGAAATTCACACACTTGACAATTTACATTCAAAATACAAGCCATTTCCAGGACGTATATGGCTCATGGAGAATAAACACAAACACACAGTAATCTGCAACTGGTATGATTTACAGTGGCAGCTTCTCATAGAAAATATCATCTGTCCACTGGGACTTTTGCCATTTTATTGCTCAGACTACTCTCATATCATATAACTTCTGCAAAAAGAAATAAGACTTTCTCCTGGGGACAAATATGCTAAGATGTTAACTTATTTCATTTTATTGTCAGTGTATGCGTACATTTTGTCAATAGGAAACTGTAAGGACTCTTTTTTTTTAAGATGGTGTTAAACTAGGTAGCATATGTCATCTGCTGACAACTTCTGCTTTTTCCTTCAGACTGATTATTTACACCTAAGCCATTTCTTACCTGAATGAACATTTTTCCTAGAAATTTTTGTGTCCTGTTTTTTGCTAGCATAATCCTAGAATTTTTCATGCTGCATATAAATAACAGCAAAAATAATGGAAACTGCATTTGTTACTTGAAAAAGTGGTGAATTTTAATATCTAGGTTGCATTTAATGGAGAATTATTGAATTTACAAGATTTGTGGAGTTCTTTTAAGGTATGACGGGGTAAAGATGACTTGATACTACAGGCACTTGCGATTCCCATTTCATAACCATAGAATACTAAAAGCTAGAGAATATTGATGTAATCCATCTGCTTGAATATACTGAAATAATTACAAGGCATACATTTCTTATTTACTTTCCTTTTGGTTGTTACATATTTAATGGAACCATCTACCTAATAGTAGTTCTAAGTCATTTTTATCCTTAGACAGTTGCAACTCTGGATTGTGTTACAAATATTTTTAATATCTATGAATCTTAAAACCCTGTCTTCCTTTCATCTCCACTCACTTCTATTTCATCCATGGCTTTATAGTGTAATGTTGCAATGATAAGTCTGCAGATTAACCCTCATGCCTGTGAAGGACGTTATTGACCTCAATGGTTCTACTTGCATAGGAACCTACCTACAGGGACATTGTGAAACTAGTACCATAAACTGGCTGAATAGATGTCACTAACTATTAACTAGTCATTAGCAAGCTAATGACATTAATAGATGTGATTAACTAGTTCCATTAACAGCCTGAATGATTCCATGAGTCACATTTTACTATGAATTTCTGGTGCAATAATGACAACCTATGGGCCCTATAAATTACAACTATTTTATAGGTATCCATTAAGAAATTATGGCATTAATCAAAGTGGCGGTCATTATCAGAGTCATAAAAATGACCCAGGATCATTACTGGTAAAGAACTCTACTCCTTGCCAGAAACCTTGTACCTATACCTAACAAAATTCACTAGTAAATAGAAAGATATAAAACCAGTAGTGTTGTCAGAAATATTAATAAGGTGAATGCATGTCAATAACATAGAACTGCAGTATTCCAGAGCCTGGTCAAACATTAGCTGATAAAGGCATGGGGTAAAATTAATTTGCAAATCTGGACCAGAGTTTGTTCTCAGTTACAGTAAACTCCAGAATAAAACCAGAAAACATTCTCAGTATTTCTTTAAAGATTTGGTAAAATTAAACAGTACTTAGTGACAAGAGTTATTAAAGGATTAGGGATGCTTGTGGTTTCTGTTCTTTGCTTGTTACACCGGTGAACTGGCACCTTTTTATAGTTTCATTTTTATATATGATGCATTGCTGGATGTAAGAGAGGCAAGAGGCACTTGGTAATGAAATGAGAAGTGTTTAAAAGAGTAAATCCCTGGTAGGCAAAAACTACAGTGCAGTTTGAATGACAAAAAATGTAACCAGAAATCAAAATATTCCTTAATTGTTTATTTATGACACAAATGTTAATTACATTATGCCTTACATGGACTGTACAATAGGACAGGTTAATTGGGCTGAGAAATGGCTATCTCTAAAGGTTCAAGCTCAGAATAATTAAAACTCCTGCATCATGTTAACAGAACTCTCCTGTTGTTTGGGCTCCGAGGATATTGCTTTGCATTTTCTTTTCTTTCTGTTAAATAATATGTGATTTCTACCATAAATGAAGAAATCCAAGGACAGAGCTTTGGCTGACTACCGATATCATGTGAGACAGATTTTCATGTGGATTTGAATACATTGTGGGGAATGAAAGGACTACATCAGTCTGAATGACTTACAGTGATCCTTTCAAAGCCTTATTGGCATCTGCCAGTACTAAACCAGACAGCAGGAGCCCTTAGTACTGCCAGGAAATAAAGTGGCCTCTAATTGCTTATATGTTGATTACAAGCTTTTCAGAAACAAATCCATCACATAAAATATCTCCTAGGTCGCTGAGCAGTGCAATGGTCACATGCCTACTTTTAAGAAGTGCAGCCGAAGAGAAAGATGAGAGCTTCCAGGGGTGGCTAGGCAGGAAAAAAATAATTTAAAAAGTGGAATCTAATTCTCACTGATCTTTATTCACACCAAGGTGGCTTTACAGCACACCAGCAGCATAAAAAAGGATGAAGTAGGTGTAAATTACAGTTATAACTACAGTATGGCAATACAGTAGTGTCAAAGCATAAAAGACCTTTATTGCAGGCCAGGATTTGATGACTGCTGTTCTTGTAGTTGTACCTGAACAACCCTGAAACTATCTGCAGCAAAACAGAGCTCAGGGAGGCTAACACCAGCCACTTACCAGGCAGCACTTTGCTGGCACTATTTGTAATAACTCACCTCCTGCTTGCTCTAGCAAGTTTGTTCAAAGTCAATACAAGCTGCATTGCATAAGCTCTAATGAAATTTTTTCCCCAAAGTAGGATTGCCCTCACTGTGCTTAAGGACCAGGTCCATTAAGTGACAAAAAACATCTGAGCTGGAGAGGCATGAAGAAGAAACTTGAAGAGAAAAAAAGTTTGGGATCAAAAAATAAAGGGGAAAAAACCTCAACCTTAAAGAAGAGAAGGGAAATACACAGTTCTCATGAAGAAGAGCTGTGAATCAGTCAGCTGTTTCACTTAAGACTCTATCCCTGATGGGATATCTTCACCTTGATTAACATAGGGGTGCTTCTAGTTCTCTGGAAGTTTCATTCTCTCAGAGGCTGAATGGAAACACCTTAGAGAGATAAGCTGGCGTAAGAAATTTAATTAGGAGATTTAAAACCTTTCCTGTCCAATTTTTCCACAAGACAGAGCATTCTATTCTGGTTGAACATAAATCAAAAAATATCTTCATTCTGGAAAGGACAGAGAGAGAAGCCAGATTTATATGTGGTTGAGAAAACTACATTTTCTCTTGTCACATTAAGACTAAGACAAACCCATTGTGTTCATGTTTTTGTTCCTGCTACTGAAGGACACAGTTACATAACATTTTCTCCTTCATTTTGTTAACTAACTCACTGATTTCCAGATTTCTTCTCAAAAGGCGAAACATCATGAGGAACCGCTGTGTCCAGTGTGCACTTTTGTACATAGTAATATCCCATACACAAAACTATGAACTATGCATTTGCCGATTTGATGTCTTGACTGTATTCAGAATAATTGCTTTCTCAGTTTTATTTTCATGTGTGTTACTGGGCTTAGAAATGGAGATAATGTTCATGTATTTTCATTTGCAACTTTTGATCAAAGCAGTTTTCTGGTAGGTGTACAGAGTTCTTTCTGGACCATGTTCTTCTCAGTGTAAATCATGTGGTGATCATCCAAAGCTTATCATTATTTTATGCAACTAGTTTCAAGAATACAATCAAGAGATAGTAAACCCTAGACTTCCCCTCAGCTCCTATCTCAGTAAAAATGAGGGATAAGTTACACATCTTGTTCATCACTTTCTACAGGCCAGCATTTCTCTTCTGCACTCATATACAATCTTGCTGGATCACCTTCTTCAGGTGTGTTTATGGTGTGTTCATTCACGAAGATGGTTTTGGACTTCCCATCCCTTCATCAACCAGGTTAGAAACAACCTCTTTGTCATGAATTTTCTTAGTTCTGCAGAGAGTTCTCTTCCCATGAAAATCAAAACATGGGAGAAAGGATGCTGTTTGACTGCATTTTTCCAACATAGCACTGCGATCTGGCTAGTGTTCTTACTTTTGGAAAGGCAAATGCTCTCTAGAGTTGGTTCCTAAAAAGAGACTCAGGTAATACTAGCAAACATAAGTATGAAATATCAATAGTGAAGTTCAGGGACTTGTAGGTGGCTCCTCTTCTACTCAAGTTTCAAAGTCATTTAGAAGTAAAACTTTTTTTTCCCTGCACATACTTGTGGTCCCTGGGAGGCTTCAGTAGAAAGGCAGGTATTTTATGTGCATTTTCAGTGTAGCATCCAATTCCTTTCTGTTTATACTAGGCAATTAGACAAAGACTCCATTTACTATTCAGCGTTGCAGCAGCTACACACTTTTGTCTCTGTGGTTGGGAGGTGTGAGCTACTCATTTTCCACAGAAGCCCCAGACAGTCTGTTAAAGAAGCAGTATAGATGTTGACATCAAATCATAATGCACACACAGATATTCCAGAAAGACAGAGTTTTCTGTGCACATAGGTCTAATTCCAGGGGAAAATAATTGCTTCCATACGAAAAGGTTAGCCAAAAGACTCATCTATGGTTGTGAAGGAGATACCATCCTGATAAAAAAATTACCCTGACAGTTTTTTTACATTGTTACTGTTTTTATGCTTTTCATCGTTCTGCAGTCAGGTAGAAAACCTCTTTGATTCTTGGTTACATTTTTTTCCACACACCTGGATGTCTGTGAGGTACAACTTAGCAGTTCACCACCCAGCGACTTCCAACCCATATTTCCTAGCATAGAGACAGTAACCTAGAGCAGGGAATGTCTCTCTTACCTACTCATAGGTATAAGAAAGAAGAAGAAAGAGGTACTTTCCAGGCAAAATCCTCAAGAACAGGATTTAAATGCAGGACAAAGCATTTTGTCACTTTTCAAATAATGGTGAGGGCTTTTCTTGTTTATTCCATACCAGTACCTATTTCTGAAATAAAATGTGAAGTGGGTTAGAAATAGTGGATTGTAAAAACACAAGGTTAGTTACCACGTCTTTGAAATGCTGAAATTAGAAATGTTAAATTAGAAATGGAACAGATAATTTCAAATAGATATAAATCCTGGCTTTTAAAGTAATAACTAGACCCCACTCTTTTTGCTTATTGTCGCAGAAACAAGCTAATACTGCAGAGCTTAGAGAACTGGATGGAAAGAATTTGATGGCAAGAAGGTACCACTCCTCAAGCAGATATGCTCTTTTACTAAGGAAATCCACACTGTGCTTTAGCTTTCTGAAGTAGTTGCTTAAAGGTACCTGCGTGAGATTTCATTGGATTTACTACTTATCCTGTTTTAATGCAGTCAGCTATGGAAATGAATTATACATTTGCATCAAGAAACTCATTATTTAATATTTTGTTCCAGAGATTCTAAGTGAATAATCTGCATGGAAGACCCTGATTTATGCTGTCACATCACTGTTCGGTGGTTTTTCACATTGTACAGCAGAGAGAAAAAGAGCAGAAAGAAATTCTGTGATTTCTCAGCACTGGTTACATTAATTAACACTTCACTGAGTGAACTACAGTGCACCCCCACACATGCTCCCATGTCTCATTATTTCCATTATCTAGCATTCATTTAGGCTTCACAACATAGCATACAAAGATTACAATGTTAATTTTTAAATGAAACCCAAAGGCAAGTTTAATTTTAAACAGCATTAATTTTCATGGTGAAAGACTTCAGTGGCTGGTCTTATGAGAGGATGTTGATATTAAATTTGCTATTTAATAAAGACTGATGAACAAATGGAGGGAAGTTTGTCAATGAGGATTTGTTAGTTTTGCTTCCTTTCCTCACTAGTTAATGACATTTGCTTCATAGACCATCCCTAATGATGCAAAGGAGGTCTGGCGTTGCACAAGTTGCTGCTGCTGTCTTAGTTCAGCGGTATTAGGCAATCATACAAGTGTGGCACATTAGAAAGAGATGAGCAAGACTTACTGAACTCAAATACAAAGTTGGCAATTTGTTAAATAAAATGAAAGGATGCCTATGTCCAATTTTTTTTTTGTTTTTGGGGATGAGTCACACTTCAGGAAAAGTTCCACATTTCAGAGGCAGCACAAAAAAACCCTAATGGGAACAACATGGAAGCAAAGCACTCCACATCAGCTGAATGTGAAAGACCATAAAGGGTGCCAGTGCCTCTCCTGTTCCAATCACAATAGCCCCCCAATATGTATTTTAGATTAAAATCACAAAGTCATGAAAAAACCTTTGGCTTATTCAGTTTAGGCCTTTGACAAGACCAATGATACAAAGACTATACTGAGGCAAGTTTGCTTTACAAAGGAGGTCTGGCGTTGCACAAGTTGCTGCTGCTGTCTTAGTTCAGCGGTATTAGGCAATCATACAAGTGTGGCACATTAGAAAGAGATGAGCAAGACTTACTGAACCAAAGTTCAAAGTTGGCAATTTGTTAAATAAAATGAAAGGATGCCTATGTCCAATTTGTTTTTGGGGATAAGTCACACTTCAGGAAAAGTTCCACATTTCAGAGGCAGCACAAAAAAACCTAATGGGAACCAACATGGAAGCAAAGCACTCCACATCAGCTGAATGTGAAAGACCATAAAGGGTGCCAGTGCCTCTCCTGTTCCAATCACAATAGCCCCCCAATATGTATTTGTTGGTAAAAAAAAAAAAAAAAAAAAATCAACCATATTTAGGTCCTATATCCAAAAGCAAAAAGATGTTTTACTTATTTGCTCTTACTCTGTATACCTCCAAATCAACCATCAGTGGGGAAAAAAAAAGATAACTCTTCCCATGTGAACTTAATCCTAGACAGTTGAAACCTCGTATGAATTTATTTCATTGAGTATATCCAGTTTTGGCCATAACTCTGTAAAGAACACTTGTGAGTCTCTGATGCTCTCAAATACAGACTAAAACCATGTCTCTAATGTCTCTTGGGACAGATTGAAAACTTATGTTGGAGCTCATTTGATTGATTTTCAGTGAAGCTAATAATCTGCCTGCGTGTACTATACATACTTTGATTGCCATTACTTTCCTCTGGGTAGGTAAGATAAGAAGATATCATAGCAAGCCTTTGAATTGAGACTGTATTGCAAAGTAAATGTTTCAGAAGTAATTGTGTTAGTTCAGCTATTCTTTCAGGAGGGCCTACTAAACACCATGTCTAGTGCTAGACTCATAAAAATAGATGGCAAGGTATTGAAACACTCTAAGTGGCATTACAAGATCATATTTCGGTCCTTAAAAAATCATTTTCCCACAGACACATGACTGCAGTTTCACCAATGACAGTGGGAATTATTCACTGATATCGGTGCCTGGAATGTGGCTCACTGCTAGCATAACATTTGCTTTCACATTGCTTCCAAAAATGGAGGGAATATTGCAGTTTTTCTTATCAGGCTTTACTATATGCTGGATATTTATTTTTATTTAAATTAACCTGGTTGCTCTAATCATATAAACTGCTCCTATAATGCCTATTTTTAATAATTTCTTTAAAGAGACAGTCACATAAGTTTCTCACTAGTAAACTCAGAGGCCCTGTAAATAAGCTGCAATATAAGTTTCCTTCTTCCTTCCAATTTATGACCAAATCATAAAATCAGAATAAACTGAACCTCTCATCTGAAATGATTGAAATGTTGATGCGTGTTTTCCCACCCTTAATTATATTACACACAGTCAACTCAATCCAGCCATTATGTGATACACTAACTGTTTTCAGACCCTTCCAGAATGAAGATGTTGAAGTAATTAAAAAGAAAATAGACTAATTTACCCCTCTCTAGACTGTTCTTATCCTACTGGAACCCCATACATTTTGTGAATGTGAGATAGCTAGTGCACGTGAGCCTCAGATAGTGGCTATGTGCTAAAAGTATGGAAAGAGAGCAACACTAAGCTCTTGGGTGGCAGAGATAATAACCAGACAGGTCTTACACAGTGTACTACTATGGAGATAAAATGCCAGAGGACTGTTGCACAACTTCTGAATAATAGGACGTTAAGGTATGCAGATACCTTGCATAAAGAAAAAAAAAAGAAAGATAGATGGATGAAAGGAGGTTTAAAAATAGGAAATCAGACTTTTTTTCCTCCCTGTATGAAAGGAAAGCTCCCTGATGCTGAAGTTATTCATTACACCAGGACAGAAGCAATTTGTTCAACTATAGCTCAGGTAGTGTCAGCATTTTCATTATAAATCCATTTCTAAGAGGTCTAAAGCCTGACTGTAATAATTTTTTCAGACCTGAAACATTTCCTTAAAAGTCTCTCCTTGAACATCAAAAAATATAATAGACTTATATGTAACTATTTCTCTCATTTTCTGGTTAAAAAAATATATATCAATTTTAATGATAGCCCTTTACAACATCTAGAGGGTTTCCTTCACTCATTATTTTAAATTTGTTTATTTTAACACAAGTTTTTCCTTACTGGGTTGCCCAATGGCTTTATTTTTTCAGACCTATTTAGAAGCAGTAAGGGACAGCTGAACTATCGTCTATCCAATCCTCCTGCTTTCTCCTCTCCCTCCTCACCCCCGCAACTTTAGGCTCTTGTAAGCAGGTAGCTTACCATGACTTTTTACCTCTATAATGTGTGTGACCACTCAGCTTCTGCCTCTAAAAATTCATAAGCAGATGAGTCTATTCTGGTAACAGCCTGTAGTCTCCTGAGGTTAATATTCAAAGTTATGCTTGCAAAACTCTCAGTGTATTTTGCCCTCTCTGCCATGCCACTGAACCTAAAAGATAGTAGAGGCTGGTAGTAATAAGGTGAAATTTTATCTTCCCACAGGTTAACATTTAGAGCCCTCAACAATGATTTTTTTTTTCTTTCACCATCTTTTTGGACCTAGAGTAATGTAGAATTCTGCACCTCTATAAAAGTTGACAGATATTATTCCTAAACTTCCTATATTCCCCCTTTCTTCCTTCTACAGCTTTTATCGAAAATCTTCCCCAGACAATTTTGTCATCTGAGTTTGTCTCACATGTTTAAAGAAACATCGCACACAGTTTTAACAGGTAAACTATGGTTTAAACTCAGGTAACTATGTAGTCCATGGGTATCAGCAGGTAACTTTTAACTGAGGGAGATTTATTCATATATTATATTTTCCATTGCTTTGCTGAAAAGCAGCCATAATACAGTATGCAATTTCACAGAACACTACCAAAAAGAATGCATCAGTGTAAAGACTAGGCCTTAGAGGGTTCTGTCAGCATAGTGGCCCAGTGGACTCTTGTTTTATCTTGTTATAGTTCCTGTGACAACTGAGCCCTGCATTATAGTACTGCCAATTAAATTTTCCTACAGTACGTTTTCCATTTCTTGTGAGTTCTTCCTCTCTTTTTGGCTCTACATACTTCCTTTTTATTTTCATACTTTTGTCAGCTAATGGAAACTGAGATTATGTGCATTAATAGGACACATAGTTTGGTGATGTTAAAAGTGTAGGTATTGCTTTCTGGAACTTTAAATTAAAAATTTTCCATTGCAATTACTTTCAACAGATTATTACTTTAACTTGTATAACAGTTAAACAGATTTAAAATTAATTAGTTCCCAAGCAGCTCAGAAATTAGTGTGGGATTTTTCAGTCAATGAAGTAAAATGGCACAGAAACATGATCTATTTAAGCAGGGATATTCTAGCTAAAGTTATTTAAATTATAGAACCACTCAGTATTACTTGATGATATACTACAGCAGAACATTTTGTACACTCTTTCATAGAAATGTTAACATTAAAATAAATTTCATCTCTATAAATAGCCCACGCAGAAATAATTGGTCATTAACATCATTTCATAGCATTGGACACTGCAGAATGGTAGAGGAAAACTTCAGATTATTTACCACAGAAATTATATTTGAAATTAGTATAAGATGCATGCAATTTGTTCCTTCCTCTAAGAGCAACAGCAACAAGTCGTACTATAACACCAGACATACTGAGAGATAACGAGTGTATTGCAGTATCTTCTGAATATGCTGATCCCAAACTACTCTTTCAATGAATTAGACTTCACTTCTCTTTGTTTCAAACTCCCCAAGGCCCACACATCTTTCAAAAATTAGTTTCCTTGCTTTGCAAACTGATTTTCTTCCAAAATGTCATTAAAAAACAATGTTTTGCCTCCTTCTGCAGTTCATAAAAATCTTATTCTGTGCCTCAGAAGCATAGCAAAACTTGCGAGTAATTAAGTCCTCCCTCCCTGTTTTTAATTGATGGCATTTTAAAACTAAACTCCAGAGGCACGAACTGTGTCAGTTGCTGATGCATTGAAGGGTTTGGCTTGTGTGCAGATTACCTCCACTACATTAAACTCCCTTAGCACTGCCAAGTATAGCATTAGAAAATTCCAGCGTGGGATCAGATTGGGATTCCTGGCGTGTCCTGCCTGGGAGCCGAAGGCCAGGTGCCTTTTTTTGTTTGCTTGTTTTCATAAAAGACAGCTCTTATGAATCTTTAGAAAACCACGGCTGACACCTGTGATTTTTCATATGCTTTTAAACAGCTACCCAGTTAATAGTAGAAAAGTGGTGTAGTTACTTGGCAAAGTGAGCACAAGTGCTTGTGTGCACTTCAGAGAGGTGAAATTCTGCAGATTTCACTGAGTTTCACTTCCCTGCTGGACCCTGAACCTGTTCCACAGTCTCCATCCATGGAGGTGCTTTCCCTCAGGTTTAGTTGTTTTTAGTACCCATCCTGGCATGAAACACAACTGAAGTGACTGTCTCTCACCTGCTTTGTATATTGAAAACTTGTAAAGCTGTGAATGTCTGGTGATTTCAAAACATTATCTCAGGCTCAGGTTAAATGAACACGGTCTGGGATTCAAGCTTACCAGAGAGCACAAAGGAGTCTGATTGCTTCTACTCTGCATACAAATATTGCTCTGTGTGCAGATGTTGGACCAGATTCACTGTATCAGTTATTTCTGTCAGCAAGTCCCAGCGATAACTCCGTGCCGCATTTCTTTAGGTTACCTCATATTTCCTCTTGGAAAAACTTTAACTCCTTTAACTCATTGCTCCAACTTCTGCTCAGAAACAGTTCTACTTGCTTTAACACATTCTCGTGAAGCAAATAGCAAATATTGTTTCGTTTGTTGGGGTGTTGGCTTATTTTTTACAAGAACAAGGCAGAAGAGAGACTAATGATTATTATGCTTAGAGGAAGGGAGGCTGTGAGAGCTGCCAAATTTTTATCACGTTAGGACATTTTATCACACTGGAACATGTTATCATGTTATCCATGCAAACTTTCCATTGCCATACAAGTGCAATCCCAGCCTACTGAATACAGGACAGCGACAATGAAATACCTTTCAGATTACTCCCTTTCTCTTTTCTGTGACAGTCATCTCATTGTCTGATTTCATTGTAGGAAAGGACATATGTGTCTCTTTGAAATAGTGGAATTCATCTTTATAGTTTAAATACTTATTTTACTGTCTGATTTTTATTTTAATATTTTATCAAAAATCCAACATGTGCCCAAGCTAGAGAAGAAGAAAAAAATCTGTCATCACCTGTTAACATAAGACAAAGGGACTTCTGCAATTTATAATCCCACATAATCTGACTAATAGCCATCCAGACAATAGAAAGGGTCAATGGAAAGTTACTATCTTAATTTGTAGCAATCAAGACACAAAATTAAAATAATAGAAAAAAGAAAAAAGAAAAAAAAAGTAAAGTACGGTTAAAGGAAAGAATAATAAAAAGGAGTTAACAGAAAAAATGAACCACTACCAAGCTGCAATATGCACAAAGACTCCTCTATGTCAACTATATTGTAAGTATTTCTGCAAACATTAATTACTCTCTTAAAAAAAAAAGGGGGGGGGAGGAAAAATACAAGGGATAGCCAGTATTAGATGCTAAACAAGCAAAAACCTAACCTCTTGTAACCATCTCCAGCTGTAAATAAGCAACAGTTTTGGCATTCCTTCAGTTATTTCTCATTCTTGTTTCCATTGTATCTTCTTAGACCGCCATTCTGTCAATACCTTTACTAAACAAACTCTAGAGAAAAAGAGTGCATGAATATAAAGTGGGAAACAGCTGGATTAGGTAGCAACAGGTAACAATATTGCAGAGAAGTACTGGAAAATGGAGATTATTGTGCATCTTGAGATGGACATGAATCAAAAATTTCCTTCACATGTGAATAAAACAATCACATTGGTTTATACAAACTTAAGCCTTAGGACGTACACTGCTTTATGCAACCTGGGGAATACTGCTAGATGACTGTGGCCACCTTTGGGTCATGCAGAGAGCCAAGAGGAGAGAAAAAGCTTGGAAAACATGACCTACATGAACAATACTATTTTTAAAAGGGCCTTAATTAGTCCAAGAAGACTAAGAAGGATGTAGCAATATTTGAATACTTAAAAAACTGCTGCTGATCAGCCATCTGGTCTACCTGTCTATGATGGAGAGCACAAGAATTAATAGCCTTAAACCAATACTCAAGGACAGTCTTTGAAAACCTTTTCAACAAAAAGGTGAAGAAAACTCTTAACTTTGCTGTCTGGGAGAACTGTAGAGTCAGTATTACTGAGTATGAAAAAGCCTTAAGAAGCTTTCAGGAGTTAAGACGGGAGTCTGTCAGGAAACAGGAGAGCAGTTGCTCTCCACAGGCAGATGAACTGAATGACCTCTCGCCTTCCTTCCCCTCCAACCCTACTGTTCTCTGCCAGCACTGTTATTCCTCTATTTTGCACTGGTCATTATAAATGCATGTTCAAAATCCTGCTTAATGTATAAGGTGTTCCAGGGTCTTCGCTAGCTGCTCAGTGTGTGGGAACAAATGTTTGCTTTCTCTTGCCTCATGGCTGAGAAACCCTCAGGAGTTCCTAGGTGGACACCGGTCAGAGGGGCTCCTCTCGGTTACTCGGTGCTTCCTGTCTGTGGCAAAATCATCCCCTTCCTTCCCACCATGTCCTGTCTGGATCTCATCCTTCTCCTAGGAATAGGAAGGAATATGACATAATGCTGTGTTTTTCCTGTATGCCTCAGCAGAACCATGCTTTAAACTAGGGTTCCTCTTTCTTGGTACTGCTGATGTGCTAAAGCATGTAAGAAACATTGGCTCCCTTACAGTATAACACTTATTGGTCATATGGCAGTATTAGTAAAATAATTGAAACTAGTTCACTTTCAATAATCAATGAACCTTAAGTATAATAAATCAGACCTAAATGAAACTAACTGACTGATAAATCAGAAATACAGATTACCTGGATTGGATGACATTTTCCTCATATAAAAGAGACTGTTGCATGCTGTCATCTGTGTACATTCGTTTTGCTGAATCTTTCACTATGCTGTTATTTAGCCTGTCTTCTGCAACAAATGATAACAGTCCTACTATCCCAGTGTGGTAACACTATTGAGAACCACAAACCACTGAAAATAATGAATTAGTTCTTCATAAATCATCAGTTTGGTTTATAGTACACAGAAATTATTTAAAAATATATTATTATCTCTATTTGCCTGTTGGTTTTGAGTTTTTTTGCCCTTGTTCATGGGACCAATTTTCAAACTTTTCTTTGTAACAGGAAAAGTATAAACTTAGTCTTTTTAACGAAGACTAAGATTTATGCCTAATCACAAGTCTGTAGGAGCAAGGACTTCAAAATAAATAGCCTGAGACACATAAAAATCACAATAGTTGGAACATTTCTGTGTCAGAAATAGTGTGGCCAGCAGGAGTAGGGAAGTGATTGTGCCCCTGTACTCAGCCCTGGTGAGGCCGCACCTCGAATACTGTGTTCAGTTTTGGGCCCCTCACTACAAGAAGGACATCGAGGTGCTGGAGCGTGTCCAGAGAAGGGCAACGAGGCTGGTGAGGGGTCTGGAGAACAAGTCTTCTGAGGAGCGGCTGAGGGAACTGGGACTGTTTAGCCTGGAGAAAAGGAGGCTGAGGGGAGACCTCATGGCTCTCTACAACTCCCTGAAAGGAGGTTGTAGCGAGGTGGGTGTTGGTCTCTTCTCCCAAGTAACTAGCGATAGGACGAGAGGAAATGGCCTCAAGTTGCGCCAGGGGAGGTTTAGACTGGATGTGAGGAAAAATGTCTTTACTGAAAGAGTGGTTAAACATTGGAACAGGCTGCCCAGGGGAGTGGTTGAGTCCCCATCCCTGGAGGTATTTAGAAGACGTGTAGATGAGGTGCTTAGGGACATGGTTTAGTGGGCATGGTGGTGTTGGGTTGACGGGTGGGCTCGGTGATCTTAGAGGTCTTTTCCAACCTTAAAGATTCTATGATTCTATGATTTCTATCACTTTCTTTCTGATAAAAATAGTACAACGCTGTAAAGAATTCCTCTAAACAAGATTCTTTATTGGCTTAAGTTGATATTTTTTCCTCATATTCAAGCCACATGAATCTGATTGTTGTCTGTACTTAAGGCCCTTTTTAGACCTCTTGAAAAGTGTGTACAGGGGCCTAGAAGTGAGTATAGATTTATTTTATGACCAGTTTAATATTTCTTTTCTTTGTCAGGATGAGATAAAAGGTTTAAAAGAGGAACTTCAGTTCCCAAAGAAGGAAATAAACTATTCTTAACACTAACATTATCCTTTAATTGCTCCAGTGGATTGGGGAAAAAGTGGAAAGGAATTTGTGGGACTTTCCTGTTAGTTTTCCTATCCAGAGATCGTATGTCCTGAGTGGCTTTCTGAGATCTTTGTATCCTTTTTTTTTTTCTATTTCCCAAAAGAAAAAAAAAATCAAGATTTATCCAAATATAGCTGAGATGACTCTCCTTTTTCCTAGGATTCTCTGCAGCTTCTTTGAAAAATTATTTTTTCAAATATGGATTAATTCTTGCTGTTTCTCAACATTTTCTTATCTGTCATACTATTTTATACATCATATATTGTACAATGCATAAGTTGTATGGATATCTTAAGTGCCTTATCTTCTCTCGTTTTTCACTTTTCCATAGGGACTGAAAACACATGCATGTCATATTAATAAGTGACAGACTTGACATTTAGGATGCTTTTTCTAAATGTACATGCTTTCATTTTATTTCTTTTTTTAGTTTGATTCTATTTCTGGTTTTACAGCAGAATAAACAATTTCTCTGGATGAAATAATAACTGTTAGTTTAAACTTACTGATGTATCCAAAATATTTGAAGATGTTAAGATGAAAGGATTTATAATTAATACATATTTTCTTCTAGTTTCAGTTTAGAGTGACAGATGTTATTACATCCAGTGCTGGAAAATTAGAATTAATTATAGTTTTATCTCTTGTAAAGTTAATATCTTCGGTTTCCCAGGTTTACCTAAGCACTTCAAGCTGTATTTTCCATTCAATTTATAAATGTATAAGTGCTGCAAAACAATGAAACACATCCTTTTTCTGGCTATTGCAAGGGATTTTAGAGCTCATGACACTGTGATGACTCCAGAGCTGCTTTCTCAGAGAGATGACAAATTGTGTTAATTATAACAAATGTCAGTTGTTGAAATGATTTATTGCAAGAACAATGATAGGGTGGTTATACACTGTAGAGTGGAGGCCATGCAAGACTTTCATATGAATGCAAGTACACACTATTTACAATCCCAGAAACAAAGTTAGCTGTAATAGCTATGTAGACCAATTGATATAGTAGTACAGGTAACTAGTTAACATACTGCTATTGTAAGCATCATGTCTATTTAAGTAAAGTAAATGGAAATCAGAGTGACATGTGACTGTGACCATAAATTTTATGGGAGTCTTGAAGTTCTAAATACATGTGCTTACTGTGCTCCATTCCAGTGCAAGCAACCGACGTTTCATATGCTGTGCCTGTTTTAAAATATATATATATTACCTGTAAAAATGTACTTAAAAAAATCAATAAGCACATATTTGATTCCTTTATTGTTTTTTTCTTAAGCTGATTTTTTTTTTAAAAGGCAAAAAACTTGCTTGACAGGTTTTTAGATGGCATTAATAAGGTATTAATTGCTTTTTACTTGGAAAAGAGGAAATTATGTGAAGTGTGTTTGAAGCTATTGTCTTTACTGTTGTTTGAGGTTAATCTTATTTCCTTGAAGGCAAAACATGATAAAACTACATACAGAAAGGCAAAAGAAAGAACTAGAATGACATAAAATGTAGCGCTCTTTTTTTTTTTTACTGACTTACTATACAGCCTTGCTGCTGAAGAAAAACAGAATCAAAGCATTGTCAAAGCATATCAATTGCTTGGAGGCCCAGAACATTTGTACCAACATCAGGCTTCCTAAATCATTGGTTTTAGCTACCTTTTCACTCCTAATCTCTCAGAGGTGCTGCAAAAGTAAGGCGTTAGCTACCCAAGCAAGTTATCTCTAACAGAAGGTAAGCAAGGTAAAGATTGAAAAAAAAAAAAAAAGAAAAGTGAGGAAGAGAAAGTAAAAGGAAGAGGAGGAACAGGGATGTAAGCAGATGCAGATGTGCATTAGTGCCCAAAATTGTTTTTCAGGGAAGGCGAGGAATCTTTCTTTCAGTCTATTCAGAATACCTTGCAGAAAGTGGATGACAAATGCCCAGTTACAGCCAGATGGATACTAGTGCCCCATGTGATTAAGGGCATGACAATTATAAGAAGGAACTCATTGTGTCAGTTCACTTGAACTTCCATTACCAATATCACATTATGAACCTCAAGCTGTGAGATCTCGCCTATTATTTTACCTGACACTCAGATGTAATTTACAGCACCTAGTGCTCACCTAAACATCAGGATCCAGGACATATGTGATGCTATGACGTATCCAGGTAATTCTCAAGAAAGGCATGTATTTTCTGCAGGTCCTGTATCAAATCACGCAACATGGAAGGATCAGATAGCTCTAAAACGGCACTAGATTCCTCTGTTTTGATACCTGAATGTCTCCCACAATTTCCATTCCTTCATGGACATAAGTGCCATACAGTCTTTCAGCTGGATTAGCGGTAGTTTTGCTTCAGCAGCGACAGGTTTTCTCTCTCCATCTTTGCTGGTTTCTATGAACAGCATTTTAGAAGAAGGTCAGTTGGGCCTTCATTAGAGTGAAAGCTACTATGTGTAAGCCTGTATATGACCTTCACCTGCGGGGTATACTACTTCTGGCTACAAATTTCATCCCTGGAACTGGCAACACAGGATCAGGATTTTTGTGAACTATTCTAAGAGCTCAAAAAGAGAGAAACATGATGAATAAGCTAAGGATTTTATTCACATACTTTAACAAACAGAAGCTGATTAATCATACAAATGAAAAGGTACAGTTTGAATGGCTTTGGCTGACATTAAATGTGACTTCTCTTTTCCTAATCTTACAGAAATCTCTTCAAACACTGTTTTGGGAGGCAGAAAATTTGTTTTAGTCTTATCATTTGGGCCCTCTTTTCTTTGTGGATATTGGAGTAGACAAGGACAGGAGGACAGAAGCTTTTGGGTTACTAGATAGATTACTTACAGGTAGTATTCATACTCTGCTGAAAATAGCTTCAGCAAAGGAAGTTTTGATCTTAAAATTTCTTTTATTAAATATTTAATGAATATTGATGGGAAAGAAAATAATCCTCATTTTTATAGGGTTCAAGATAATCTAGGGATATGATCTAGTTTTTCTTTTTTCCACTGTGGTGGGTTGACCCTGGCTGGACACCAGGTGCCCACCAAAGTCTCTCTATCACTCCCCCTCCTCTGCTGGACAGGGGAGAAAGAAAATATGACAAAAGGCTTATGGGTTGGGATGAGGACAAGGACAGCAATTACCATCACAGGCAAACCAGACTTGACTTGGGGAAATTAATTTAAATTATTGCCAATCAAATCAGAGTAGGATAATGAGAAA
>NW_008795127.1:3491342-3494420 GCF_000699145.1 Aptenodytes forsteri | reverse complement strand
CCTGCTCTGGCGTGGGGTCCTCCACGGGCTGCAGGTGGATATCTGCTCCACTGTTAACCTCCATGGGCTGCAGGGGGACAGCCTTCCTCACCATGGTCTTCACCACAGGCTGCAGGGGAATCTCTGCTCTGGCACCTGGAGCACCTCCTCCCCCTCCTTCTTCACTGACCTTGGTGTCTGCAGAGTTGTTTCTCTCACATATTCTCACTCCTCTCTCTGACTGCAAATTGCTGTTGCACAGCAACCTTTTCCCCTTCTTAACTATGTCATCACAGAGGCGCTACCACCATTGCTGATGGGCTCGGCCTTGGCCAGTGGCGGGTCCGTCTTGGAGCTGTCTGGCATTGGCTCTATCGGACATAGGTGAAGCTTCTAGCAGCTTCTCACAGAAGCCACCCCTGTAGCCCCCCAGCTACCCACAAACCATAGTGTCATCTACAGTGCCAGGAATAGTTAGAATAAAGAAGTAGCAAAAATCGTCTCTCCAACACCCAAATTCCCAGTTACCCCTTATTTTCCAAAAAGGCTTTAGATGGCCATTAACATTTCAAAAAACTCACCTTCTGCGCTGAGATAATTTATTTCTTGTTAGGATGGTAACTCATACTAATTAAGATAAACTGTTTCTAATTAATTGAAACCTGGCATTTGTAGAATGAATTCTAAATGTCTGCAAAAAACACAGGAATCGGAGTCAGATAAATGTTATTGGTTTTGCAAGTGTCTGATTCAAATTCCTGGATATGCATTACTCATATGCATATTTATGTAAAAAGGTCTCAGAAATCCAGCAGTAGATGAAAAAATCACTCACTAACCCTTAGCGTGGTTGAAAAATGGGGATTAGTGGGATTACACCCACTAAAAAGGACTATCAGTTATGTAAACATGCTTGAGTAAGATTCATTTTGAACTGATGTTCGCTATTTATTTGACTGTAAGAGAGAGGGGACAGCTACTGACACATACAGAAGAGAGTCACAATAAATGGATGGAGCTGATGCTGAAATAACTTCTTACCATCTCCCCCTTGACCATTTGAAGCTTAATGTGGTATTTCAAGCTGAAGAACATATTTTGTGGTCTGCCAGATAGGTTTATTTTAACTCCATTTGATCTAAGTAATATCTCATTAGAGGTCTCTGTCACAGAATTAAGATTCATAAACCCTAACCCCTAAAATCAACATTGTTCAGGATGGGGCCTGGAGATTGAACTTTTTGTTCAGAAAACAGTGGCTAATCATTATTTACCTTGCACATATCATTGTGACAACAAAAGGATGTGCACTCTTTCAAGTCCTACAGCTCATTTTGTTTCAAACCATGAGACAGTATAGTAAGGAAGGAGGGTGTCTTCCTCAGGGCTACTATTTTTCTCACAAGGCAAAGTAGAGACAGGAATTAATCAGTAGCGTGCTTGTTAACTTATTCACTTTCAAAAGCAGGAAAATAAACAAGAAATGCTTAGCAACCAAAGTCATACACAGTGAGACTCTGGCTCATGAAAATACATACCACAACTATAGTCCTCACTGTTTTCCTCCCACTATTAGTATTAGTATCCCATTTCATTTTTTTTTCAGGAATTCCTTCGGCACTCCAACACTGCCATCAGAGATGAGTCTAGAAATATGCTTTGTATGATTATAGTGACCTAGATGACAAATTGTACGTTTAGTGATGCTGTGTTAACATAAAACACCTTACAGTGGCACTCAGCACCTCTTTAACTGTATTTCTTACTACCTTTACTCCCAGCTGACCCGGTGAGTTAAAAATGTCAAACCATTTCAGCCTTCCAATAATTCAGATTGATAGGGCTAAGCAAGCACAAGGGAAAAGGGAGCTTGGCTTCGAAAAGGCAGCCTGAATTTCCTTTTCTAAAGCGAAGAGTTAAAGAAAAGCATTTGCCTGCCTGTGACACAGTTCCCTCTCTGGGTCTTTTCCGAGGCACACACAAGCAGCTAAATCTGTGACGATATTTAGGGTTCTCTTTGAACTTGGACTCAAGACTGTAAATGCCATTTCTCTGTTGCAGTACCTACTTTTATAACCTGTCAGCAGTCTGCACCATCCCTAGAGAGTACTGAGGCTGCCAGACTGACCCCGCACGCAATGACCTCCCAAGTATGTTGTATGTTTGAGAATATCCCCGGGCTTGCATGCCTCAAGCACAGGCAGCTGCCTGGTGGCACTTCCCAGGGCCACAGTCCTCCTTTGCCTTCCTCCCTACTACCCCTGCGTTTAGGTAGACGGGGAGGCAGAGAGCATGTAACTAAACTCCAAGAAGGGCCCCAGTTCACATAGCACAAGCATCGCTACAATGTAGTGCCGTGACTGAAAAATAATATATGCCTTGGGGGTGGCTTTTAAGTGGGTTTCAAGTTGCAGCGTAGGCGGGGGAAGGGTTACTCATGAGTACAGTGATGATCTCAAGATCAACCCTGGAATCAAAAATTTGAACTTGGTCTATTTCCTAAGAAAATGATGGGTTTGTTGATACAGTTCATGAATTAGTAGGAGCCTGTTCTTTTTGAAGAATAGCAGGATTGACGTTGTGGGTCTGATGGAGCCACTGAGCCCTGATGTTACAAGAGGCACTTTTTCCCAGTTTCCTTTGTTATAGAGGTTTAAGGAAAGGATATAACCACGATCTGCTTCATCCATTTCAAGTGAAGCTGAGCTCATGCTAGCACTTAGTCTGCTGAACTCAGTACATAGCATATGGGTTTCTTCATTTTACTTTTCTCTAAAGTGCTTCCTTTTCCAAGAATGTGCTGTAGGGTCACTCGTTTGGCCTAGGTCAATTAAACTCTTTCACTCCGTGGAATAGTTTGTTTTCTTAAAGAGCCACAAAGAACTAGTTCTTTTACAAGTTAGATAGGCATGGATAAAGAGAAACTAAAGAAATCCTTGCTTGAATAGAGAAGTATAGAAGAAGTTTTAAGCTGTTACTACAAATAGACATGAGCTCAGTCATCCTGGTAGTTAATGTCCCTTATGATGACTTTCAGAAAGAGCTACACTTCTTTATGGCAGGAGTCTTGTATTCCTTCCCTTAACAACCCCCCCCCCA
>NW_008795127.1:3479591-3491233 GCF_000699145.1 Aptenodytes forsteri | reverse complement strand
TAAACAACCCCCCCACCCAAATATTAATAGAAGATTGCCTGAATAGTGACTCCAGCATCTAACCCCTTATTTTAAACAGCAAAATCAAGTAAAACACCACGAAGACACACAATGCACAGTTTCTCTAAACACATGCCAGATAAATAAATAATGCAAAGCATATCTGAAGGCTTCTTACACTCATAACTATAGATTACAATTCAACCATGTGTACCATAAGTTATTTATTACCACTTGGAACAAATATATATTTATTTCAGACACCAATTTACAAAGGAGATAAATATGGACAGAACATATTTTTTATTATTGGCATTTTATTATGCCAAGATACAATTAATCATGAGGTGAGGTCTTTCATAAAACAAATCAAAACCAGTGCCCCAAAGTTCCACTGGAGAAATAAAAGAATGTTGTCAATATCTCATCCTGAATATACTGTAAATCTTTCATCTCATGGCACAGAAGTGTTCCTCTTTCTGGTATGTAGTACTTAGGTACATGTCCTGGTTTCGGCAGGGATAGAGTTAATTTCCTTCCTAGTAGCTGGTACAGTGCTGTGTTTTGGATTTAGGGTGAGAACAATGTTGATAACACACTGATGTTTTAGTTGTTGCTAAGTAGTGCTTACACTAGTCAAGGACTTTTCAGCTTCCCATGCTCTACCAACTGAGAAGGCTGGAGGGGCACAAGAAGCTGGGAGGGGGCACAGCCAGGACAGCTGACCCCAACTGGCCAAAGGGACATTCCACACCATGTGACGTCATGCTCAGCATGTAAAGCTGGGGGAAGAAGAAGGAAGGGGGGGACGTTTGGAGTGATGGCGTTTGTCTTCCCAAGTAACCATTACGCGTGATGGAGCCCTGCTTTCCTGGAGATGGCTGAACACCTGCCTGCCCATGGGAAGGAGTGAAGGAATTCCTTGTTTTGCTTTGCTTGCGTGCGTGGCTTTTGCTTTACCTGTTAAACTGTCTTTATCTCAACCCATGAGTTTTCTCACTTTTACCCTTCCGATTCTCTCCCCCCTCCCACCGGGGGGGAGTGAGCGAGCGGCTGTGTGGTTAAACCATGACAGTACATTAAAAAAAGGAAATACCCCCCCCAAAATTAACTTCCACTCTTCTTTTTTCTGGACAATTGAAGTATTTCTTCTCTGGTTTGTTTGTTTGTTTGTTTGTTTGTTTTAACTCAAGAGTGGAAATGATGGACTCTAAGTGAAACGCAAGCCCATTAAAGCAGACTAATCCATTTAGGGATCAGTACAGGCTTTCTGGAGTCTATTGTCAGTGTGAGAAAGTGTGCACCCTGCTGAAGGTAAGACATTTATGTGAGAAACAGTGGAAAAATGAGAATCTAAAGCATATTTTTTTGGCATCAACTGTACATAAGATTCAGTCAGTCAGTAATGAATTATCAGATGACCTCATGCAGGGGTGTAAGAGGTTGCGTGCTTTCCATTACACCCTTGGGGCTCTTCTCAATGATGAGTAACTCCCATTTTTGCAGATGGCAAAATAGTTGCTCTTCCTTTGGTGTCCAGGGTTTGATTAAAAAAAATACTACAAAAATACTGAATCAAAAGAGCAATTTGCAGAACTACAGCTAGGCATTTTAAATTCTTAAGCATTCAGAGTAAAAGTATGCCTTTAGCTTAATAGTTCAAGAAACTGGAGCGCATGTAGTCAGGCCCAAGTACAGTTGCAATTTCTGCACTTACAGGATGCATCCTGAGAGCTCCCTTGGGGTCATTTGCTACTAGTACCTCAGAAAGAGCAGTGACAGCACAGGAAATTTGTGGTCTTCCTTTAGCCCTTGTGTCCTAGTCAGCCAAATATCTGTCTGCAGGTGTAAGAGGTTACTCTGCTCTGTGGAGGTTGCAGAAAAGCATCAGTCCTGAGGGGACCTAAAGAGTTTTGTGACATTTGTGGGAGACCCCAGTTTGGCTTATTGTCACCAGTTTGAACCAGCATCAGTCAAATCCTCAGTCATTTGAATTTTTCTGTAATTTTGTTGTAATCCTAACATCTTTTTAGTTATTGTTTTGTTAAAGTAACATATAGTAAATGACACGTGCAGCAGAAGTTGGAGCATTTAGTAAGCTAGATGTAGCAAAACCAATGTGCCAGTGTTTGAAATATAGTAATGTGATTATTTTTTAAAAAAAGGTAATATATTTTTATGGATTCAAAAGTACTGTCATATTTTTCACCTTTAGCAGACTTTCAAATATAGGAACTCTATAATGATAAATCCATGTTTTAAGCCATTGTGTAGCATATAAATAACTTCTGTTTAAAACAATCATATATTTTTAAGTGATACTTTAAATCTACATAGCAAATATGAACCATAGGAAAGACATAAACTCCTTCACTTTTGAGCCTTCTCTGGCTCAAAAGAATGTTTTCCTGCAAAAGCACTAGCAGTGAAATAAGTAGTTGCTTAAAATGGGAACATGGAAGGACCATAGAATCCCAGTTAGTCTGAGAAACGATTGCTGTGAAAAAGTACTCCCCTTCTTAGATAAGATCTAAATTATTTCTGCCAACTATGTTTTAATCTGCTCGAGATAAGAAGTAAATTGGTAAAAAGCAGAGCTAAAATTATAACCCAAGCCTAAAGGGAACAAAACAATTATCAAAGAACTTGGTTTCTTGTTTCCTGAGGTATCATAATCTTATTTAAATTTTTAAAATTTCAGCACTTCTTCTAAATATCAATTTTATCTTCACTCTTTTTTGTTATTCAAATATTATGCAAATGTGGATTTTACACAACATTTTACTAGAGAGTAAAACACACATAACTGATAGCTTAGTTCTAAAATACTGAAATAAGTAGGTACCCCAAGTCTATAGAGTGTATGACTTAAAACTCCATAAGCAGCCATTTTATAAATGTCTTTCTACCTCAGAAGAGTACAAACTGTGTTTGAGAGTTTGCAGTGCATCAAACTACCATTCTTCCTCAGAAGATTACACTGATTTCTGACATTTCCATAGGAATTTGTTAATAAAAGCATGTACTATACATATATTAATCCTGATGCTGTCTAATTATAAGGATTCTGAATAAAACTTTGTGTCATTATCAGGGCTGATTCCTTTTTAACAGATCCATGGGAGCTGAAAGACTGTGGTGTTCACAGACCTTAAAATGACACAGGGTTCTCAAATTAGCTACGGTCACTTGGCACATCTTTAGAGGTGACTTGCTATTTTCAGTATTCAGGTGCCTGGCAGCAAACGATGAACAAAAGCAAGCAGTGCCTAGAACATTTATCATTATAAAACAGACCTAAGACAGCCTTTCCAAAGATATACTTTTATTAATGGAAAGTCAAAGCAATAAAGAATAATCAGAAGTAAAATCAGCAGATGCTGAAATAGAAGCAGAAACTTGCAGATACATGTTTATTATTTATTAAAATTTAATTTTTAAGGTCACTCTGTGAAAAATAGCATAAAAGGTACTTCAAGAAGGTATCCATTCAGTAATACTTGTTTTCTCTAATAATCAGAGGTGAAGTACTATTGCTCTTTCTCAAAAAATGACTGCTTTGCCTGGTTTTCATAAATAAAGGTGATGGCTTAGTTCCAAGGAACCCTTTTAGGCCTCAGTCTAGCAAAGAAGATTATCCTTCTAGACTTCCAGAGTTATGGGGATCTGGGGTATTCTTGTGAAGTGTTCTTATGTTAGTAGTCATGATTTTTGTCTCACTAGAATTGCAATCTCCAGAAGATTCTATTGGGCACATTTCAGAGTGGCAAAATGTGTGTAACCTTCACGTTATCAATTTCCATCATAAAAGTAACAAGCAGCAGCAGTAGGGAAGAATTAATTCATCTGTTCCACTTCTATTCCTAGTGTTGGATTACTCACAACAAATGTGCTAGAAAATCTCTTGCTATTTGTGGGATGGTGCCTTAGAGAATAACAAGGAGTAGTTTTACCTTTTACAACCTTTAGTTATACTGCAGCAGAAGCTGAACCTAAAAAATAAAAGGTGTGTAAGTTGTACATATATATAAATATATTGGGAAACTAAGGGAAACTTTGGCAGGCTCTCAAGTGAAATTTTCAAGTGCTATCTCTAGGTCTTCAAGTGTTTTGAAACATCAGTAACCTGCTCTTGTGCTAGAGCCACGAAGAACATTTTTCTATTTTGATCCAATTAAAATCTAATGTCCCAGCTGTACATACAAAGACATTATACATATGTGTGTATATTAAACCCATTGGTAGACTGTAAAATATACATTAATCCTTGTTTTGTCTGTAGTTGGGTAAGTGCTGTATTTTTTCAAAAAAGAAAATAATTCCTTTGAAAACATGTTAAATGACAATGTCAACATTCTTTCCTCAAAGAAGACTGTTGTATATTTTTAAAACAGTATTTTTGCCTGTGCTGGCCTCTTTCCACAGACACTTTTAATTGGAAACAAAGAATGTAAAATCTAAATTATGTAATCTACCTTTAAATCATTTATTATAAATCTGTTTTTCAACTGAGAAGAAAATATTCTCTTCATGATTGCTCTTCTATAATTGCTTTTCTTTATTTTTAATATAACATACATAGCATGATAGCAGAAAGAAAAAACTGTGAGAGCCCATTAGTAACTCTTATTACTCTTTTGGGGTAGATGAAGTCACACAGGTCTTTTGCCTATTCATAATAAATCCAAAATTTGAAGTAATTCAACAGAACAACCCTGATTTCTATCTTTTTTTACATAGTTCATCAGATTTTTCCCGCACAAACAGCAAAACCCAAACACAATTATCTTACATATTGTGCCCTGAAATTAAGCAATTATTTTCTAGAATACTAATAATGATAGCCACCTCTACAGATCTTTTTCTCAGTCATGTAGTGTTAACACTAGAAAGATCTACACAGACAGGCCTTGTAAGTGGCAAATATTGCAAATAAGATATGGTGCTTAGATTTCCTTTCATCAGACTTAGCCTTTGGCAAAAATTTCCTTTCATCAGACTTACTCTTTGGCAAAAAGAAAAGAAAATTATAAAACTTTCTTAGATTAGAATTGTCAGATTTCTAACAAATAGTACATTTTGTAACTGAAGATATTTGCAAACATGTTCTAAATAATATGGTAAGTACTTGGGACTTTTATTCTGTTTGTAAATAAAGTAAGCAAGTAATTGTAATCAATAGCATTATATTATATTTGTTTCAGGATTATGCAGTTCTGTCAGAAATTTAAAATTACAAGGCAAACTGGTACATTTTTCAACAATATTAACTTGTAAGTAAAAGACAAAATGGTTGATGTTTAACCATCAAACTGCCCTTAGTCTTTTCACCAATGTTCCTTTCCAAAACACCTCTATTTTCTGAGAAAAGAGAGTGTTTACATATCCTGCTGAATACTCCGAGTTTGCCTTAGAGTTTCAAATTGCTGAAATAACTGTATAATCTAGTAGAAAACCAATATAGCATTAATAATTACAGTGAATTCTACTGACAGATTAATTCAAATTGTAAAAGCAAAGTCAGTGAACATCCTAGGTTTTCCTATGATGTCTGAGGTACTGTATGTCGTGGTTTAATCTCAGTCGGCAACTGAGCACCACGCAGCCGCTCGCTCACTCCCCCCCGGTGGGATGGGGGAGAGAATCGGAAGGGTAAAAGTGAGAAAACTCATGGGTTGAGATAAAGACAGTTTAACAGGTAAAGCAAAAGCCACGCACGCAAGCAAAGCAAAACAAGGAATTCCTTCACTCCTTCCCATGGGCAGGCAGGTGTTCAGCCATCTCCAGGAAAGCAGGGCTCCATCACGCGTAACAGTTACTTGGGAAGACAAACGCCATCACTCCAAACGTCCCCCCCTTCCTTCTTCTTCCCCCAGCTTTATATACTAAACATGACGTCACATGGTATGGAATATCCCTTTGGCCAGTTTGGGTCAGCTGTCCTGGCTGTGCCCCCTCCCAGCCCCCCGTGCACCTCCAGCCTTCTCAGTTGGTAGAGCATGGGAAGCTGAAAAGTCCTTGACTAGTGTAAGCACTACTTAGCAACAACTAAAACATCGGTGTGTTATCAATGTTGTTCTCACCCTAAATCCAAAACACAGCACTGTACCAGCTACTAGGAAGGAAATTAACTCTATCCCTGCCGAAACCAGGACACTGTACTATACAGAAATAAAGGGTGAAAACTTGACTCCAGGAGAAACAGCTAAAAGGATTTGATAATCAGCACTAGTACCAGACAAATTGTTCAGATGCCACCTTTACCAAAACAACCCAAACAGAGTTGTTACAGGCATCAAAGGTCTCCTGTCTGCCAGACCTGAGAAATGTGTGTTTGAAGATACGTTATGATGTGTCCGGAGTGATGTTTTGTTAGCGTACACATTGATCTCTAAAAATGTTGCCGATTGATGCTGACGTTGCCCATGCTGAAATATGAACAGAGTTCATACAGAACAAGGATATCATTACGATACATACTGGATTGAAATAACCGTAATTTACAGAATAATTCTGTAAATATTTAATGTTTTAAGTATTCAAAATGTGTGGATCAGTTATACTGAATTACTTTCTGTTCAAATGTGAACTAAAATTGCCTAAATATGAGATTCAGTTTGCTATTTGTTTGCTAGTTTGGAAGTTATCATGAAAACCCCTGTGTTTGTTATATCTGTGAGCATGGTCAGTGTGAAAGAGATGGTGTTAGAAACCAGGGCCTAATTGGATACTCGGTACATTTTACAAAACTCTGCTAACATTTCACTCGGAAAGCTAATTATTTTGGTGCCCATATCACAAACGATTTTTCTAGTTTTCATTTGTTCATGAAACGTCTGGCAAACTCTTGATTCAATGATACTTCAATAAATTCTGTTCCTCCAGTGTAATTTTTTTGAGGGAGATGGTTGCAGGCATTGGAAATAGCCAGCCTGAGTTTGGAGTGTGCCCAGAGCTTACTGTCAATGTGATTTAAACCAGAAGTAAATCCTGCAAACTGACTTCAATCATGTATCCACAAAGTGTTAACAATACTCTATTCATTGTAAAGTAAACAGGTTTAACTTTATACTGAAATTATTTTAAATATAGGCTGTTTGCAAAAAGCCTAAAAAGTACCAAGGACACATTCACTTTCTTTCTGTGAATCTTACGTGTCCATTTTTTGGGGAAAGAATCTTTTAAACTTTTTGTCTCAGCACTTAACTGGTTCTTACCTGATCTGTGCAAATCACATAGTGGAACCACCCTGAGCAGGAATGGTGCCCACTGGCAGTGTCTGTGCATGCTCCTCATGAGACACGAAACACTGTTCTGGCACAAAATTCCTGTGAATACCCACATGTTTCTTTTCCTGAAACTCACCACCAGCTGAAGATCCTTTCTTGCTCTCTGCTAAACTAATGGTAAACCCTCTCCCTTAAACTTAGAAGCCAGAAATATTCATTTAAATTTTGATGCTATCTTAGCACAATTTGAAATCAACTAGTGAACTTATGCTTGAATATTTCTATTCGTTGAGTATTTTTGCATTTCCATTTATGAAGATGATAAAAGGATAATATTTTGTCCAATTATTTCAGATATTACATGGATATTCAGTTGCTATTACTTTTCACCTCTAGACCTTTAAATCTCTCTCTTTTGTGTGTGTGTCTGTGTGTGTAAATGAGCTCTTGCTCTCTCTATGGGATTTGCATGCAAATAATATAGCCTGCAGAAAAGGAGGCTGAGGGGAGACCTCATCGCTCTCTACAACTCCCTGAAAGGAGGCTGTAGCGAGGTGGGTGTCGGTCTCTTCTCCCAAATAACAAGCAATAGGACAAGAGGAAATGGCCTCAAGTTGCACCAGGGGAGGTTTAGATTGGACATGAGGAAAAATGTCTTTACTGAAAGAGTGGTGAAACATTGGAACAGGCTGCCCAGGGAAGTGGTTGAGTCCCCATCCCTGGAGGTATTTAGAAGACGTGTAGATGAGGCGCTTAGGGACATGGTTTAGTGGGCATGGTGGTGTTGGGTTGACGGTTGGCCTCAATGATCTTAGAGGTCTTTTCCAACCTTAACGATTCTATGGTTCTATGATTCTATGAATATACACATTACCTTCATTTTGCTGCAAAAGTTTTAACTCCATTAAATTCTCACAAGACTGCAAGAGTTAACATACAGCATCTTGTTAAACTTATGGCAAGCATTAAAAATGTTCACAAGTCCATAATTAGCATAGTGTTAATGTTTACGAACTAATAGAAGCAAAATTATCACGTATTGAAAATAAGTTTGAAAGTGATGTTCAGACAAAAAATGACACACAATCAAGGCTGGCACAATGTGTTCATACAGTCAAAATTGGTTAAAGAAAAATGTAAATGTTGTGCATGGATGTTAAAAAATTCCCCCCCCCCCCTCAATATTTGTATGACAAGCCATACTGATAAATATTATGGCACATTCATGGAAATGATCATACAAATAAGAGAGTTTGATAAAGAAATTCCTCTTATCTTTGATACCCAGCTCTTCTAGTCAGGACTTTTAGTTATTGTTTGTGTGGCATGAGGTGTGCGTTCAGCTCTGAACAGAACAGATATGTAGGCAGATATTGACTAACAATTAGGGCACTAAATTACCCCACTCTGTATATGTAGTCCCAAATAAATTCTGTTCATTTCCTTGACTGAACATTATTTTACACAGAGTGAAAACCTTGACTTTTTTCCCCAAAAATACAGAACAATATTTTTTTGAGAAAATAGAATCTAACATGGCCAAGACCAAGAGTTCATGCCGGTTCCAGACAAAAATTTTGTACCTAAGTGGATAATGTTTCTTGGAACTAAGAAGTAAATTTGTTTTTAAAAATATTTTAATCTTTGTAGTGGTGACTGCAAAGTCTGAAATTTTCTTTGCATGTACATTACTTAGAATCACAGAAAAGTTAGACCATTAGTCACAGGTTAGATATAGAGCTTATTAATAGTCAGCTAACATATGTGTGGCTATTTCATTCTGATAGACTTAAAATGTAATCTGTTCTACTACAATCAGTGCACATTTATTTGGAAAAAAACACAAGTTCATTTCTAAACTATAGGTCATCATGTAGGGTATATGGCCACTGCAGAAAAAAAGTTATAAAATTTTGTATTAGATCAGAATTAGAACTTATTATGTAGAGACTTCCTTTTTCATATTATATTTATAAAGATAAATTCCAGTGTGCTTATTCACTCTGATACAACATTCATTGTCTTAATGCATCTGATACAGCCTCCTGAAAGTTGTAATTTTAATGATTGGATGCATAATTTCTTGAGGTTGTACAGAAGCATCTCTACCCATTTCAGTAACGTCTTGAAAAAACCCTAAACAATACTTTTGAGGCTGCAAATATGTGAGGTAAAAAAATCAAACGCAAAACTTGGAATAAATGGAAATACATTATGAGGAATGGAATAATTCGAGTTATAAAATAGGTGCTAAAACTATCATCTTCACAAATTTCAGTATAGTTCAAAAAAATCAATATGTTCAAAAACTATGCTAATTCACTTAATTTCTGTAGTCTGAGCTTATGGTAACACAAAATATTTCTGTCACGTATTTGTTCACCGGAAGCCCAAATGAAACAAAATATTGATTTTATTGCATTTCACAAATTTGCATCTGTGAACTCGGCATATACCTGTTACACATAATACAAGTTGACAGACTTAAAATCAAGAACTGAAATGAATCTGAAGTTATGTTAACAAGAACCAGTGGGCACAGTTCAGTAACTGTAGCTTTACTAAGTTTTGCCACTGTACACTTAGGGGTATAGAGTAGTTCTACCTGTACCACAAACTGTTAATGTTTCCTAAAGTAAAAAGCTCCTGTTACTATGGATTTCTACAGTCACATGAGCCACAGTTCAGCATCAATCAGAAAAGAAACACAGACAGGGATTGCTGATGTGCTAAATAACAGCCTTAATAAACTGCTTATTATTGGCTGTACTGGTGTGTCCATTGCTCTTTACAGCCAGGAACTGAGACATCCCCCCAGCAAAGGCTGCCTTAAAACCCTATATTCTTATATGAAGAGTTTTGATTTTGGAGAACTGTTGTTCCTTCACATGCTTCTCATTCCATCTTTCAAAAAACTAATACAAATATAATACTGAAAATAATGATAGAAAAAATTATTTCTGGCTGTAATGCTGGTATACTAGCTCCAGATTATAATGATTTTACTATCATGACAAGCACATAAACGTGGTTTTAGGTGGTAAAATTGGTATAGTTTGCTCTGGCCCATCTATTTTAACATGAAAAGTAAACCTAACAAGTAAGGTAACAAGTCAACCTCACATCTCATAATACATTTCCACTTTAACATTTTTTTTATAAAGTTATTCTAAAGTCTTGAGGACAGGAGTCTGTAGTTGCCAAAACACACTCCCAATAATATATATATATATGCATATATATATATATATAATAAATGTATCATCCTCTAAGATGTTCTATCGCTTTGAGAAGTTATGAAGAATTTGTGGTGTGATGAAGATTATAAAGGGTCCCTAACTCACTCACTAACTCAAGCACATTGAACATTGATTATTACTTCCCAGGTTTGCTGTCCTGGGACTGTTTGGTGACAGCCCAAGTCCTACTGACTGCTACTGACACTCCAAGTTGTTGAGGATGTAACTGCTCAATCACTGATCATAAATAACTGCTGGAAAATCTGTTTCTTTCACACCTTTTCAGGAACCAGAGTTATTCAGCCTTACTCAGCTATATAACTTAACCTGACACTGAATCTATCACACACGTTTCTTCACTCAGGGTAGCTGTAGAGAGCAAGCGTAACATGCATAGGTGATTCAACAGCAAACAGGTCTAAAGGTTCAGTAGTTTGAATGAAAAAATTGTTTTATCTAGGTTTCAACAAGATATTTAATACCCACAATAAGTTATTAATTAAACTGGAGGAAATATGGATTAATTCGAATGGAAGGAAATAAGTTGCCTAAAAAACTAACAGGACAATTCAGTAGATAGTTTTGGAGGGACAATTATTAGCTCATAGAAAGGTTTCTAGACAAGTTGCTCTAAACTGATCTTAGGATTAGTTTTACGTAGTATCCATGATCTTGCAACAATTAAAAAAAAATTTGTAGTGACATTTTATAATGATATAAGGTGTTGAAGGATGAAAAAATGTACAAAAACCCACTAGATGATCTACGGACTAGAATAAAAAAAATATGATTAAATATTAGTTACTTAACAAGAAATTTGGCTACGAACAAATATTTTAAATAACAAGATTAAAAAGATCTTGTTACGGGAGGCAATTATAAAATGATTGTCTCCCAAAAATATGATGGAACCATAAGGAAAAAAATTAAAATCAGATACAGTAAAAAAGAAAAAATTGCAAATAATATATCATGCTTAAATTTGGGGAATTAGGAAAATGGTTTCTAGACAAGTAAGAAATTAAGTTCAAGAATAGCTTTCAAACTTAAGAGGCAGAAAGCTGAATTTGCAGGTTAGCAAGGTTTGAAAAGTTTATGAATGTTAGCTTAAAAGTAGCAACCTCCGGTATTGGGAGCCTGGATTTGATTACCTAGGAGTTTCTTTTCAGTTCCA
>NW_008795127.1:3455369-3479504 GCF_000699145.1 Aptenodytes forsteri | reverse complement strand
CCCTTCCCCCTTATTTTAATTATATACTCTGGCTAAAAGTTTTTAAAGGCCATTTTTCTTACAGCCTGCACAGTTTTAAACATCTGTCAATTTAAAAGGAAGAAAACACCTGCTGAAGAGCATTCTATCTTTTGATCTTCAGCACATTCAATAGTAACATTGCCCTTTTCTCCTCATAGATCACTGCCAGCCTTACTTCTACAGTCATGCACATTCTTTGACCTGTGATAAAATTTGGTTTGGCATATTACCCTGAGAGTGGCAGTTCCTCAAACTACACTTTATATAGCTATGTGGGAAGCAGAGGATACACTGTCCAATTCTATATCCATGAACATTTTTGCTTCATTCATTATTTCTTTTATTTTTCTATATACTGTTGTACAAATGGAGTGCATTCTTCCACGTGAATTATCTTTCTGAGAAGAGTTTTCATTACTTTTATTTGAAGTCTTTTCTTATTTGTCTGCTGGAATTACTTTCATTTTTCTGTAACAGTCTGTGTTTTCTTTTCCTTATTGTTAATATGGTGTTATTTTTTAACCTAAATCTGACTAATTTGACCCATCTCTTGGCATTTGTGATGTTTCACATTTTCATAACAGCATGGTGCTTTACAAAATAAATCATTCAGTGCTATATTTGTTTTCAAAAACAATAGGATGACAGATACTCTTTTTCCAACTACGGAATTAGTAGCATGAAGTCTAGTTGGAGGCCAGTAACTAGCAGTGTAGCTCAGGGGTTGATACTGAGTGCAATCCTGTTCAACATCTTCCTTAATGAGCTGGATGATGGGACAGAGTGTACCCTCAGCAAGTTTGCTGATGATACAAAACTGGGAGGAGCGGCTGATATGCCAGAAGGTCATGCTGCCATCCAGAAGGACCTCAACAAGCTGGAGAAATGGGCTGACAGGAACCTCATGAAGTTTGACAAGGAGAGGTGCAAAGTCCTGCACCTGGGGAGCAAGAACCCCCTGCACCAGTATATGCCGGGGGCCACCCAGCTGGAAAACAGCTTGGCAGAAAAGGACCTGGTAGTCCTGGCTCCCGGGGGTCCAAGTTAAACATGAGCCAGCTAAGTGCCCTTGCGGCAAAGGTGGCAAATAGTATCCTGCGCTGTGTATAGGAATACTGTGTCCAGTTCTGGGCTCCCCAGTACAAGAAATATGGGCATACTGGAGAGAGTCCAGCAAAGGGCCATGAAGGCGATTATGGGACTGAAGCATCTCTCCTATGAGGAAGAGCTGAGAGCTAGGGCTGTTTAGCCTAGAGAAGAGAAGGCTCAGGGGGGATCTCATCAATGTGTACAAATATCTGATGGGAGGCTGTAAAGAAGGTAGAGCCAGCTCTTTTCAGTGGTACACCGACAGGACCGGCTCAGGGGGGATCTCATCAATGTGTACAAATATCTGATGGGAGGCTGTAAAGAAGGTAGAGCCAGCTCTTTTCAGTGGTACACAGCGACAGGACCAGAGGCAATGGGCACAAACTGAAACACAGGAAGTTCTGTCTAAAAATCAGGAAATGCTTTTTCACTGTGAGGGTGACTGAGCACTGGCACAGGTTGCCCAGAGAGGCTGTGGAGTCTCCTTCCTTGGAGATATTGAAAGATATCTGGACAAGGTCCCAGGCATCCTGCTCTAGGTGGCCCTGCCTGAGCAGAGGGGTTGGACTGTGTGACTTCCAGATGGCTCTTCCAACCTCAACCATTCTGTGATTCTGTGATTCTGTGAATTAAAGCATGGCTAAATGATGGCAATTACCTATGTATTTTCAAACAAAATTAACACTTTAATGCTGCTCAGGGGTTAAAAACGGGGACAAGAAAATGTATCATCATCATCATCAATGCCCTGGGTAATGGGACATAATTAACTGTCAACAAATTTGTAGATGATACCCAGCTGTGGGGAGCAATCACCTCACTGCAGGATAAGGTTGTCATTCAGAAGGACCTCAAAAAACTAGAGGAATGAGCTGTGTGAAACCTCATAAAATTTGTATAAGAGAAATGTGAAGTGTTGCACCAGGGATGGAACAACCCCATAAAGCAGACTGGGTTGCAAACTGACTGACTGTGGAGCACCTTTGCAGAAAAAGGTCTTGAGGTGCTGGAGGTAAACAAGTTGACCATAGGTCAGCAGTGTGCTCTTGTAATTTAGCAGTAATATTGTATGTATTATATCTATTAGCATAAAAGCAAAATACTTGATTTTCTTCCAATTTTGTTATGAATTAAAACATTGTAACATCTCAGCATTAGCACTGTCACACTGAAATCCAGGAAACTGCCAGTTCACATCAGTTCAAAAAGCCTGTTGGTAGCAATTTTAAACTGGGAGTGGAGAACTGAGTCTTAATTCACATTGATTTCAGTCTACTTTTTCATGCAATTCCGTTTTGGTTTTGAAAATGTCTTCACTTCATTTAGTTCCTTCTCTTTACTGTATTTCCACAGGCAGGAATTAGGCCAATCTGCAGTTTGTCATCTCCAGTGGATCAAAATGCTAAAGCTTTATTTTTTCATCCAACATGATTCTCAAACTGATGCTTGGAAAAGGGAAGATAGACAAACGTTAAGGCACTGCTGTCATACTCACTTTTTTGGTGAATGAGGAGTCTCCAGACAGCAGTATTGAGGTAATTCCCCTTAAATCCATCTTTGTTTTCCCCTAACATATACAAAATTGTATTGGGCCCCTTCTTACTACCTCTAACAGAGACAGCTAACAGCAGTCAGCCATTGACTTTACTTGCACTGTGACGGTAGTCGCATTGTACTGTGATGGTAGTCACATAAAACTCCTTTTTATCCATTTCTTTGAATCATAAAGCTCATGCTTTTCCTTACAGGAGTTTCTTTATCAGTGGAGGGTAGGGTCCCTTGAGTCAACCCTAAATATGACTTCACAAAGGGAAAGTCCCATTTAACTAATTTTATATCCTTCTATGATAAGGTCACCTGCCTAGTGGATGAAGGGAAGGCGATAGATGTAGTATTTCTGGATTTTAGTAAGGTTTTTGATACTGTCCCTCACAGCATCCTTCTGGACAAGTTGTCCAACTGTGGGATGAGCAGGTTCAGTCACCAGTGGTGTTCCTCAGGGCTCAATTCTAGGGCCAGTTCCGTTCAATATTTTTATCAATGATCTGGATGCAGGAGTTGAATGCACCATTAGCAAGTTCGCTGATGATACCAATCTGGGAGCTGCTGTTGACTCTTTTGAGGGACAAGAGGCTCTGCAGAGGGATCTAGATAAATTGGAGCATTGGACTGTGATTAATGGGATGAAATTTAACAAGTTGAAATGTTGGATTCTGCACCTAGGATGGAGTAATGCCAGGCACAAGTATAAATTGGGAGAGGAGTGGCTGGAGAGCAGCCCTGCAGAACGGAATCTGGGGGTGCTGCTTAACAGCAGGCTCAATATGAGTCAGCAGTGTGCCCTGGTAACCAAGAGGGCAATCCGCAACTTGGGGTGCAATAAACACAGTATAACCATTTGGTCAAAAAGAGCTGATTATCCCACTGTATTTAGTGTGGCCTTATCTTGAGTACTGTGTGAAGTTCTAGGCCCCACAATTTAAGAAGGATGTGAAAGTCCTTGAATGCATCCAGAGGAGGACAGCAAAGCTGGTGAAAGGGCTGGAAGGCATGTCCGATGAGGAGCGGCTAAAGCCTTTGGGCTTGTCTAGATTGGAGAAAAGGAGGCTGAGGGGCAACCTCAGTGCTCTCTACAGCTTCCTGAGGAGGGGAAGTGGAGAGGGAGGTGCTGATCTCTCCTCCCTGGTATCCAGTGATAAGATGCATGGGAATGGTTCAAAACTGTGTCAGGGGAGGTCTAGACTGGATGTTAGAAAGCATTTCTTTACCGAGAAGTCAAACACTGGAACAGGCTTGCTAGAGAGGTGGTCAATGCCCCAAGCCTGTCAGTGTTTAAGAGGCATTTAGGCAATGTCCTTGATAACATGCTTAAGCTTTTGATCAGCCCTGAAGCGGTCAGGCAGTTGGACTAGATGATCATTGTAGGTCCCTTCCAACTGAAATATTCTATTCTATTCTATGCTATGCTATGCTATGCTATGCTATATTATTCTTTAGTCATTTTATCACTTTTTTTTCAAGTCATGAGTGTGTTCACATGTTTCACAGAGTCTCCTGCTGCCACAAAGAGCAGACCTTGCCACATGCCCACTTTCACTGCAGTGACCTACAGCAACAAGTTTTCTTCCATTGCCAGAATTTCCTTTTGAAACTTAATTCCCTCACCAGCCCAGCTCTTTTCTTTTGTGCACATTTTGCACCAGCCCCTACGAAGTCACAAAACCACCTACCAGCTTTCTATTAGCTGTATACTATTTGGTGTCATTCCAGGAGAAGGGAGCTCTGTGGTATCATTCCACTGACTATAAAGCTTAATTTTATTCCTTGATCTCTCACGTATCCAGGCAAAGGTAATTGGGGCAATGCAGGTAGTATCCAACGACTCCTCAGGCTCTTATAAAACATCAGGACTTTTCTAAAGGTGTTTGCATGCTAGTTCCAATTCCTTGGTTTACACTTCAAATACTGTTTTTTTTCCAATTTGTCATTTTTTTGCCTTATTGTTAGTTTAATTTCTGCCTGCCGCTCAGTACTTGGAAGAGGAAAACCTTTCATTCTGAAGGGTCACATCAACACTCCAGTAATATTAAATAGGTCAATCTCATGCTCAGTTTAAATTGATGTAGCTTAGCAAAACAAAACAAAATTCTAATTGCCTAGAAGCAGGAGAAAAATCAGAGAATAAATTAGCCTTTACAAGTTTAACTGTCCTAACTCCACTAAACAGAAGTAGGTTTTGAAGGTTAACACAGCTGACAAAAGTGATTAAGAAAACTACCTGACCTTATTGAAAAGGGAGCACAGAGCCCTTTAAGTGCACTGTAGTCATTACTTTATGATTCAGTGTGTCAAAACCCTAAAAAAACCTACAATATGTGTTATCATACATCACTAGTAATTAGGGGAAAGATTGTACTCTTACTACTCTACTGCATAGACTCTTGAAAGACAGCAGAGCTATCATGGTTTCATGTAAGCTGCTAGGCTCATCAGACATAGGAAGGAGTGTAAAGCATCTGCTGCAAATTATTTTAAAAATAATTGGGTTTAAAAAACTATCTCCTTGTTACAGTTCCTGGGAAGAAATCACATGGCGCTTCATAAACACGGGATTTGAATTTCTGATTAGGATGGGAAATAATTTTTTTATACATATATATCCAGTCAAAGTAAATAGATTTCTTAATTCCAGAAGAAAGAAATTCTCTTTTCTGGAGAAATCAAATGGAAAAGACAAGAAAATACATTTTGATAGTTATGGTGATATAATGATAGCTGTGATTTTCTACCTTTTTTTAACCTGCCAATAGCTGCTGTTGTCTTTTAAAAATAGATGTTGTAAATGTCTCTGATCATAAGGCCTAGAGGGCCTGATTGTATATTCAGAGTAATTACTTACAGTTTCACCTAAAATATTTTGATTACTTTACATTATTATTGTAGTCAATACCTCACTTAGGAAAGAGGCTCTGTACCTACCGAGTCAGGCTGCACCAGTTCTCAGGGGTTTCAAGGCTGGCTGTGTACTTTATGCAGGTGCAAAAAGGAGAGAAATGGACATGACGGTAACATTTCTAAAAGGATACATTTGTGACTATAAAATTATGAAATGATTTAATGTCTCTAATTAACCAATTGACCCAGAGAACCTGTAAGATATCCATTGCCTGTGCTCAGACAGAATAAATGACACGCAAAGTTTTATGGACTGTCCTTGGAAATGTATAAATTATAAAAATCTTCTCATTTCCATTTCGATTGGTTTAATTTAGCAAGAGAGTTTTCATTTTTTGAGTTAAGTGCACTCTAGAACTTCTAGTAGAGAAACTATAATTGGCTGTACAAAGTGATTAGGGCCATGTTTGTTGTTTATATAGTTTAGTAAAGCGATACAACTGTAAGCCAGCTTTCACTTCGGCTTTCCATGGTCTGATTCTTCTTCATGGTACAGTGGTTTTTATTTTTATTTTATTGTTACAAATAGTTATAAAAGAGAAATTTGGTTTTCTTCCTCAACATCCAAATTATAGGGTCCAGACCCTTAAGTATATCTGGACCTAACCTGCAATTATGGATACATTCAAGTAACAAACCTGATGGTTTTGTTTCTCTCTGATTCCAGATTTTCTCCCTTAATTTCAACATCATTTGAAATTCAGATCTAAAATATAGGATGTCAGTGTAAGAATAGAAAATTTAAACAATGACCTTAGTATTCATTAAGAAATAAGACTTCAGTAATGAGACTAAAATATCAAACCTTTTTGTTTATAAACATAATACACTAGTATGCCTCAACTTGGACTTGCAGGAAGTTTTTTGAAGAGAGACACCCTATATCCGTGTGATTTGTGATAACACCGGTAGCAAAAGTGTTACCTAAAGGTAACTCAGACATTTGTTTCTGAGATGTGATATCTTTGACCTTTGTAATATTTTAAGATATACATAGTACTTATATGGTAACTGTAATCTTTCCTTTCCAAATCACTTTCTTCAGACAGTTTTTGCCATTCTGAAGGACAGTCTGTAAACAGAATATACACAGCTGAAGAGTGCAAAGATATTTATTGGCCAACACAGACGCTAAATCACAAGGACTAGCAAACTCCTAAACTAAGCGTTAATATGTTCACTATCCTTGACGAGTGTCTGCAGGCCAGGCAGACAGAGTCAGGTGAGAAAGCCAGGGTCTCTGACCTCCTGCCTCCTGATTCTCTGACTTTTTCCTTGGAATTTTCATAAAGTTTCACATCAGTATTTCCCCTTGTGAATCCTTGAGTTGCTAATACTGTCTCAGCAATTCTACTTCTGTCTGTGCTTTTACTTGTTTTGCATATCTTCTTTTCACGGACTTTCTCACGAGTTAACATCTATTAGCGAAACTGAGTCAAGGTCACAGAGCCATGTGGCACAAAACTAGGCCATAAATTACAGACATCAGAGCCCTAGGGAGGAGGGTTACAGAAAAATGGGACACCTCTGAACCAGTTTTCTGAAAGGAAGCCTATTGCCAACTCTGGGATCACTGTGCAAAGTATGGATAATTATGAATAATATATTATCCAATTAAAAAAAATCAAAGATGTAGTGGCAAAATTCTGTACTAAATTTAAAAATATTTCTATGAAGTTCTTAATAGGATACTACAATTTAATTTAAAGGAAAAGCTTGAATGTATATTTAACACAGTTTCAGAAAATGGGAAACAGAAAGATCCCAAATTAAAATTCTAGAAAACTAAAAATATTAATTTAAATTCTCACCTAACTCACAAACTAAATGCATAAACATCTTGATAGGGAAAACATCAAAAATTATAGTGTTTCTGTGGGTTTCATTAAGATCTATCAATTCAGCTAATGGTGCATGAAATCACAGAGATTGACACAAACCTCCAAGTAGAAGCAAATTTGAAGCTTGATTATTGAAGGGATGAGAAAAGAAAACATTGGTCAGCAGTCCTGGGACGTTCTGGCTGATGATAATGTTTTACTTATTGGCTTTTAATGACTGATCTAAATTCCTTAAAACCTACTGAGAAATTTTGTTTAAAGAAAAATGAGGCTCTACAACAACTATCCAATTCTGTGACCAGCTTAATTCTTTATTATGGAATAGAAAAGTATACATTCTTACCTGTATTCTGGACACTACTTTCCTCATCCTTGAAGGATACCAACACTATTGATAATTACTAGTCTGGACAGATTCCTTTGCTTACTTGTCACTTCAATTCCAAACAAGTTGTTTTCTGGAATTAGGAAGTACCAAAAGAAGAAAGACTTTGGCCATTCCCCAGCTTATGTACCAATGCAGTGAAAAACATGGCAGTTCTGAGGCTTTTTGTACAAACTCTCCTGAGAACTGTTTTTTTCAATTCTAACCTCATAAAATTTACCCTTAAAATTTTCATTTTCTGTCCTTTGGGTCAGATCTTATCTGTGTTTCTTATTCCTTAGAGTTGCCATATTTATAAGCAGAGGTAATACATTTTATAGACTGATAAGTATATAACTTCTCTTTACAATTTTTTCATATTTATAGCCTAAAAATTAGTAAAACTCTAGCACAGATCAACAAAGGCTTATGACAGCCTTTTGGAAAAAGATCTTCACCTGGCTTCATTTCTGAATACAGAGTCATCTTCTGACATATTTCCTGCTCTTTTGCAGTATTTTTCTGCTAAAACCAGTATTTAAATAATAATATTAGACTTGTACCGTCCCATTGTATTGAAACAGAGATATAAAAGGGAACAAAGGAACTTATTTTTCACAGGGACCCAAACACAGATTGGATGTTCAGATCTCTGCTCCTCCAGGACATGCCTTTCTGTCTTTCTCAATCCTACAGAAAACGTGGGATTCAGACTACCTAGCTAAATATGTCTACTCTACAGAAACCCACCTGAGAACTAGGCTCCAGTTGTAGTCAAGGTCACGTTATAGGCAGTTCATTTGATATATCTTAAACATTTCTTTTAGGATAGGATGAATCTCATCTAAGGTTTACCCAATTGTTTCCATCACCTATGCAAAGACACTTACATGTCTAAGATAAAAATATAAAAACTAAGGTAATAAATATTTATATAAATTAAGATAATACATTTTTATATAAATCACTATAATGATATACCTTTCAAATTCCTTTGATATGTCTCATTTTTCATCATCCATCCCTTTTTTTATCTTTATTACAGGAATATTAGTCTGATATCTACAAATATCTGTACTAGATACACAATATAGAGTATCATTTCCTCTCTCTTCTTCCTAGTTTACAGAACATTTTTGAAAATTTATATACTCAGTAAGTTCCCAGTTCAGCAATGCTTTCTAAACTTAGTACATGCTTCAGTGTAACTGAATTTAATGTAGTTAACAATAATCTTGAATAAAAAGATTTAGTATACAACTGTGCTTCCTGTTGACACCTGAGACTATGTCATTATAATCATCTATTGACAGGAAATCATATAGGGATTTTAAGAATTTCTATTTCAGTAGTAAGTTTTCTGGCTTGATTTTAAACTACTTAACTCATTTTATCTAAGTTTGTATATAAAACATGAAATATCAACAAAGAAAAAAATTTGTCACACAAGCATAAAATGTCATGACTACAGCAAAAAAGTTAAACATTTGTCATTATAATCATCTATTGACAGGAAATCATATAGGGATTTTAAGAATTTCTATTTCAGTAGTAAGTTTTCTGGCTTGATTTTAAACTACTTAACTCATTTTATCTAAGTTTGTATATAAAACATGAAATATCAACAAAGAAAAAAATTTGTCACACAAGCATAAAATGTCATGACTACAGCAAAAAAGTTAAACATTTTTCATTTGATTTTCCAAGAGTGCAGAATCACATCTTAAGCTGATGCCAATACGTATAGGAAGAGTGTGCAGAATCACGTCTTAAGCTGATGCCAATACGTATCAGGAAATGAGCATATTATGGAGAAAAATAACATAATTAAAAAGTGGTTTGGTCTTGTAGAGAATTAAAATCCAACCACCAGTTCAGATAACACTAAAAGTTTAGAAATAAAATTTCATGTTCTCACACTTCTGCAAAGTGTGCTTTTATTGCACCTCAAGAGGTTGACATAATAACGTCAGGAAAAACCTGGTAACTACAGGATGGATGAAGTGATCTCTGCTTCAGTTTTAAATTTACTCCTGGTCATTTATGTTTACTGCTGCTTCTGCCTGTGGACACGTTGAACTTTTGTGGGTGTGTGCAACTCCAAACTGGCTGGAATCAGATTAATATATTAAGAAGTCTATGGCCATATAAGAAATTAATGTATGTGAAATGATGATAAATGGGGTTTCATTGTCTAAACTAATTGTTCTGAAAGGCTATGCTATAATGACAAACTATGAGAAGTGTCTGGCTCATGAAACTGCAAGTTCTTGAAAAAAGGTATCATTCAAAAACAAAATGATCATGAGAACTATTTATGATTGTCCTAAGATACATAGGTGTTTTATTAGTTGAATTAGAGGATATATTAACTAAAGGTTTGCTTGTTATAAAAAGCATTTGCAAGACTATGAAAACCTTAGTGTTCCATCTTGATCTATCCCTACTTTCTCTCCTATCAACAAGTGCTTTTATACACCTTAGAATTTGCGTGTTCCCAATTTATAAGCAAGTAGATTAGCCCCTGATGAGGTGGGAACTGATGGTGCTGCACTCTGGCAATTACCGTGACAATGTTACTGAATACCTTTCACAGTGGCAAAGCAGAAAGGTTATTTGATTTGATCTGAGGACCTGACAGTGTGCTTACTCACAGTGTCACACAACAATGAAGTGACACCTAGAATATTGGCTGATCGCTGCTTTGATGCACTTTCTCTCCCTTATTCCTTTTCTTTTGTCCTTGTCCTTCTTTTCTGTGTTATTCCCATTGCCAATACAGAGCCACAAAACAATCCTTCCCACCACATAGACTGTAAATGCATGTTTAGTAGCTCAGCTCTGCCTTTAAACTGGTGGAAGAAGTACAATGTTTCATTGTAGTTTTCTCCTCCCAAAAGAGTCAGTAGGACACTTACCAAAATGGTGGATATTTTAGTTCTTATTCTGTGGGAAACGTATAATGTAATAAACTCTTGTTGGGAACAAGGACACACTAAATTCCATAGCCTTCTCTGCTGTCCCCGTTGTTTCCGGGTTCTGAGATAGGTTCAGATATCTGTGGGTACACTCTAGTGCAGAGCAAAGACATTTGGCGTCCACATAATGAGTGCACTAACTGTTGGCTACCCTGCAGTCTTTCTTTCTCTGTCTGCAGACACTATTATAGATATATGAGAAACCTTTTCCAAACAAAATATAATCTTCTCACAAAAATTAATTTTCAAAAAATTTCACAACATTAAACTGTGACTTGGTTTTGCAAGGTTATATGCTCTTCAGTGAACATCCGTAGGGCTGTATGAGGATCAATTTTTGTCTCAGTACCACTAAGCTACTTACCCTACATATCATGAGGGGTTGCACATATCAAAGCAGCTATTTTAAGAAACCAAATCATACATGTATATGCACACATGCATGTACATATACACACACAGCAAATATACACTTTTTTTTTCAAAAGATATCCCAAAATTGTAATGCCATCTTCTTCTCACAGGTGAAAATCAGACAAGTCACGTTTTAATGAACATGCTGTTTAATGTTCATTTCTGTGTTTTAAGTATTAAAAGTAAGGTTTTGTACATTATGTTGGTCATTGAGTGAGTTAGAAAGCCTGTTCTCTAATGCTGAGCCTGAGACTGCACAAATTAACTAGTGCCTCTGTTTCTAAGCAATGAATTCTTGTAGCTAAATATAAATACTTGAACAGCCTCCTGAATGCAAGTGCCATAGCTACCTAAATGCAAGTATATACACATGCACTCCATCTGAGCACCTAGGTATTTAGCTGTTGCCTAAGCTCCATCACAATTCACAAATCAACTGGAAAAGGACTAAATGACACCTAAATTCATGATAGCTACAATCCAGTAGTCATGCTCAGACCATGAATAAGCTTTGAGGTTTTTTTGAGTCACAGCCATTGCATTGGTTTCATTCAAAAACTTCCTGGGGAAAAATGAATCTGAGACCCAGATTCATTACTCTTCTTAGTACCAGAGGATTCAAAAGCATAAAAGAATGTAACATAAGCTACAGACTAACCTGGAACAAGGACATGCTTCACTCAGCTAGAAAATACTCAACCAAAGTTATCTAAGGTGATCACAAAACATATGGCTTTTACCATGGAAAATTTCTTTCTGCTGGGTGATGTTGCACAGAAGGAAGGCTGCTGTGTACTTAGGAAAAGTAGGCAAAAAGGTTCTTACACTTCAAAATCTTCTAAAGAGCAAAAGTGAATACATCTTGTACACAGAGATAAGAACTTGTTGTTAGTCCAATTAATGTTTTAACAGCTTAACAGTCCAGACTATTTAATGCAGAAAAGGCTCATTAACAATACAACTAAAATTGTTATTAAAAAAACCACTTAGACACTCCTAGTAGCTATCCCTGTACACTGGTATGGTGCTCACATCTAAGAAACGTCCCTCAAGATCTGAAAGTCAACACTTAGTCCTTCCGTGAGAAGAAGAGGGGGGAAAGGAGGTTGTGATGAGCTGACAGTGCCCTGCCCTCTCTGCTGAGAGGAGTATTAAGTCATTGGTGGAGGCTTCTTCCTCCTCTTACTAGGAGAAACATGATGCTGATGTCAATGTTTTCTTTCTCTTTAATCTTGGGGTCTGCTTGTGGTTATTTTTTGTTTTTCATGACACACTTTGTTTTCTTTTCATTGGTTCCAGGTTGAAGTTTGAAAGTTGTCCCCAGCATCCCCCAGCCCTGTTACACCAAGGGGCTGTTATTTGTTGCACAGTGGTTCCCTGGGGCTGTTGGGCCTTTATCACACAGAGTATTTCCAGGGCTCAGGCTAAAACAAGTCAGGCAGCAGTCACTGACCACTGCGCAACTGTTAAACCAAGCCCCAACCAGCTCAGGCTGAGGCAACTGCAGACAAGTCCTGCACTGCCAGGTCAGTACAAAGCCTGGCTCCTTCTCCTGGTAATGGCAAAAATCATGTGTATTGGGTTCAAAGATGAGGAAAAAGTGTTCAGACATACACCTAACAATAAGCATCCATTTTCATACATAAGCCTCTAAATACTTTACAGAAACCAGTGATTTTGCTCTTACCATCTGGGAGATGGGCAGGGTACGTCACAGTGTTCACTAACTCTGTTATATCATTCATTTTGGGATATTTGAAAATGAAAATCTAATGCCAACATGGAAAGGGAAGGTCAAGGTTCCACAGTTTATACTGGAGCAGATGCTAGCAACTTGAGGATAGGCTTTGCACTTTATTAAGGCTGTAGGTTACTGCAGAAAAGACTCAGAACTCTAATTTCTGGAAAAACAATTTTGAAAATATGTGTCAAAAACATGTAAAAAAATTATTTAACACTTAGAAGAGTCTTGAAAACCTTAAATTCAAGGTGTTGAACAGAAAAAAATATTATTATAGGCAAAATATCTACATTCAGGATAACATGGTATTTGCTGTATTTAGATAGCACACAAATACAGTTCCATTATATTGCCTTTTTGGTGGTAATCCAGAATAACTCACCACATATTTGTATTAAAACTGAAACAGCCAAAAATTCATTTTTTTATGATATGCTTTGTTTCAGTTCTAGAAAGTTTGGAAGACAGTGATACTTGCAATTTTCAGGAAGGAACTCTTCCATTCAGAGTGATAATTCCCTCTTACCCATCTGGGTGCTACTATAATTTTATGACGGTTCTAATTTCATTTCATTCACTTTTTTTTAAGGTATCAAATTAAAGCTTTATTTCTGATTCTAATTCTACTGAAGTAAAAGCAAGAGAAGATAACTCCAGATCTCACTAAAATAAAAGAGCCTTTTGGTAAACAGGATAATCCTGCCCCCCCTCCTCTTTTTTTTAGCTGCCAGTTATTTAGAACTGGAGTCCTTCCAAAACTGAGAGTCATAGATGCATTATGCTAAATTCAGTTGCAGCACACATTTCATCTTACTTTTCCCTATATCTTAAGCTCTCATTTGAGGAAGAACAAGAAGTTTAATTAAATATGTATTGCAACTCTCCTCCACAGTGTCAGCCTGGGATGATGATAAATGTGAGTGGCTTGCCAGCAATATGGCTACTTCTTTAATCTCTCTCTGTTTTTCAGCTGCCAAGAAAAAAGTCCCTCAATCTAATGTTTGTAGACACTGTGCTCAGTGTATATAGATATTTTATGTTTGAAAGGATTAAAATGGTAACATAGATGATGAAAACAATGTACTGAAACAATATTAACATGAAATAATACAAGATAAATTATGTTATTTTGCTCTACAAATGGAAAATTATACATAAATGTGATGCAGATGAAACAGGTCTGTTCCCATGAATGTATATTCCTGTATTTTCTCAAGGAAAAGTCCCCACCAAAAGTAATGTTGAAATAAACAGGAAAGTCATCTTATACCAAGTTTCAGAAGACAGTGCTTTCTCTATATTTATGAAATTGGGAGTATGGCTTTGTTTTGAGGTTTTCTGTGCACACTGTTAATTTTATATTTTTTAGCATCTTTAACAATTTGAGCAACATATATCTCAAAGTTAGAGGTTCTTCACTTTTTCTGTTTCAGATCAATGTTGAAATTTCTTAGTGTTTTAACTAAAATGGTTCCCACATCTCAAATCAGAAGTAGGATTTCACTGGAGAAGTTATTCTACATATGACTCTGTGTGTCCATATGAGATACATAGATGACTTGCTTGACAATAACAACAAGACATAGGATCTGGTGATCTAGATGGTCTTTTCTAGCACCATGTGTGTCACTGTAGGAACAGAGTCTTTACCTTGAACAGTTTATAGTTAAATACATCAGTCCTACACAATCAGCTTAACCATGTGGGTAGACCAGCTGAATCAATGAGACATACACATGGCAAATTTCCCCATTAGGATTAATTTGACTACTACTGTGCCATTCAGAGGTGTATATTTACAGCATGTGTAATACCGGCCAGGGAAATGCCTAATATAAAACGAAACACAGTAACTACACAGTGACAAACAACGGGAAAAAGAGATATTTTGAACAAAACAGTAATAATTGCATTATGTGACCCAGGTATGGCATCTGTTCATAGATACAAAGCTATTTCATTTATTGCATTTGGATCTGTTGCTCTTATACTATTTAATACAGTTGTCATCATAAAAACTTTGCGGATTAGATGCTGTTACTGATGAAGAAATGAAGGTAAGATTGTCCATGTTCCCAGTCCTTGAAGGTTTGCATATTCCTAAGCACAGGAACATATGATGTCAAAGGAAATAATTTTGCATGACCAAATACCCAGATACAAAGATATCCTAATTTGAAGATACAGGCCAAAGGGTATTGTTCAACCACTTTATGTGAATTTTTATTTGTATGTATTAATTCAATTTTATATTAATTTAAAATTTAAAAATAATTGAACCTCCGCAGACTTGCAAGCTTACTTACAGGTATACTAAGTACTTGTGCAGAACCATGTCTGGGAAGTCCAGGAGGAAAGCATGAGAAAGCATGATCTGCCTCAGGTTCTTATCATCAGTAGCTGCTGATACTAAACTAAAAGCTTACCTGGTGCTAATGTTTGGAAACTGGCCTATGTATTTACCTAGCTATGTAGTAGAGCAAATAGAAAAAAAAATCTGCTTTTTATGCACAAACTCTCTCTGTGAAAATGTCTGCATATGATTGAATATACCAGCATTAGAAGAGGTCAGCAACCAAGTACAATTAAACCACCTTACGATTTTTTATATACCTTTAAAATTACATATATATAATTATACACATAATTATTGCTTTATATGTGTATGCGCATATTCAAATATAAATCTGTATATATTTATATGTAAATATATATAAGCCTTAGGGAGATTTGTTTACTTGAAAATAAAAAAACCTCCTTGTAACAGCCTTGAATATAGTGAAATGTCTTTCCTGTATCAGGGGAGCTGACAACAAACTATAGTTTCAGTAAAGGAAAGCTCAATTTACAGTTCAGTCACTGGGGAAGGGGGGTTGTCGTGTATAAAAGGAATAAAGAATTTCAGAACATACATTTTCCATACTGTGCTTTAACCTCTCTACCTTTATGTCATTTAAAAGTTTGAATATTTATTCATTTGGTTTGAGATTCTTACCTACAATTAATCCATTAGAAAGTTCAAATTCAGCATTCTAGGCTTTTTTAATAATCACTGAAACAACAATACTCTGCCATTAGACCAACTGCTGTTTCAAATATGGGTCTCACCCTGAAAGAGTAGGAGAAAAGAAACTTCAGATTGGTAGATGCCATTTCCATGCCTCTGTCTCCCCCTTCTCACTTACTCTTTCTTCTCCTGCTCTCAAGAAGGGATGAATCAGTCTTCAGAACAGATGAACTACACACTTTCTGCTCTTACGACTGAAAGGAACCTAAATAGCCAGTATAAACTAAATGCCTACTTTTTAGATTTTATGATCAAGAACTAACTGAAGATCTGTCTACTAGCATAAATGGGTGTTAGGTCATTCCATCTAATCACTGCGGGCAAAACCTGGACCTTTTCATTAATCTCCATTTAGATATTAAGCAGGGTGCAGGAGTGTTTTCATACTAAAATGTTTATTCTTCTGTAAAGTTTTATTATTAATGTTACATGTATTATTTAACATCACTTTTACAGAAAAAAATTAAATATGAATGTTTATTTCACTTGGTAAGTACACACATCCTCAAAATAGCAAAGAAAGCAATTATTTAAATGATTATACTATGCATTCCTTTGTTTAAAAATCTTACATATTGCATAGTTAATCTTCACAACAGTGTTATAAAAAAACAGTGTTCCAATCCGTGTTATGGTATATTATAGCTGTACAGTGGCACCGTTGTAAGAATGCACTGCTGATATAAAACCATGGAAGTCTTAAAATTATATACCCATACATTCTTCCTCAGCCCACCATAACTTTTTCATTATAGTTTATACACAAAGAATGTAAGTCTCAACATTTCTATTCATTTTCTGGAGACTGAAATTGGAATTCAGGCATATTAAGGAAAAGCATGAATTAAAAAAATTCAAATACCTGAAAAAAGTGGAAAGAGATTAGAAGTACAGTGTGAGCCTGGAATCAATAATATCATTGATTATTCATTGATATATATGATATCATTGATATCATAATATCTGTGAGATGTGGGAAAAATTTATGTCACTCTAGTTTTCGTCAGGGCTCAACCATTCTGAAGCTGCCAATATTTATACCTAAGCCTTCACTGAAGTACAGTCAAGCCTAGTTCAAAAGTAGTTATGATTCAACAGCACAAACTGCAAGAACCTAGGACACAAAGAAAAGAAGCTTGTGTCAAAATGTATGAAAAATAAGCTGCATTATTACTTAAACTTTGCAAAAACTACCATGATGGTTTTACTGAAAGAAGATTTCACGTTATGCTTCAGTCAAAAATTCTAGTTTCAGCCTCAGCAGCATGCAACTGTGCAACCCATTACAGAATCACAGAATGGTTGAGGTTGGAAGGGACCTCTGGAGGTCACTCCTCTACTCAAACAGGGTTGCCTAGAGCAGGCTGCCCAGGACCTTGTCCAGATGGCTTTTGGAGATCTCCAAGGTGATATTCACGTTCAGCTCATGTTCAATCTGGACACCCAGGAGCCAGGATTCCCAGGTCCTTTCCTGCCAAGCTACTTTCCAGCTGGGTGGCCCCAGTGTATACTGGTACAGGGGGTTATTACTCCCAGGTGCAGGACTTTGCACCTCTCCTTGTCAAACTTCATGAGGTTCCTGTCAGCCCATTTCTCCAGCTTGTTGAGGTCCTTCTGGATGGCAGCATGACCTTCTGGCATATCAGCCGCTCCTCCCAGTTTTGTATCATCAGCAAACTTGCTGAGGATACACTCTGTCCCATCATCCAGCTCATTAAGGAAGATGTTGAACAGGATTGCACTCTATTGATCCCTGGGCTACACTGCTAGTTACTCGCCTCCAGCTAGACTTCTTACCACTGATCACAATCCTCTAGGCTCAGCTGTTCAGCCAGTTTTCAAGCCACCTCATTGTCTGCTCATCCAGCCCATACTTCATCAGCTTCTCTATGAGGATGTTACGAGAGACATTGTCGAGAGCCTTACTGAAGTCTAGGTAGACAATATCCACTGCTCTTCCCTCATTTACCTAGCCAGTCATTTCATTGCAGAAGGTTGTCAGGTTGGTCAAGCATGACTTTGCCTTGGTGAATCCATGTTGACTCACGACAAATTTCTTGTCCTTCATGTGCCTGGAAACAGTTTCCAGGATTAGTTGCTCCCTCACCTTTCTAGGGATTGAGGTTAGGCTGACCTAAAACTAGTTTGACCTACAAACTACTAAGTTTGTAGTTTTCTGGGTCCTCCTCCTTGACCTTTTTGAAGACAGGAGTGACATTTGCTTTCCTCCAGTCCTCATTCAGCCCTTCCAACTGCCATGACTGTTCAAAGATAATAAAGAGTGGCCTCACAATGACATCTACCAGCTCACTCAGCACTCCTGAATGCATCCCCTCAGGCCCCGTGGACTTACATATGTCCACTTTGCTTAAGTATTCTCTGACCTGATCCTCTCTCACCAAGTGCAACTCTTCCTTTCTCCAGACTTCCCTCCTGATCTCCAGGGCCTTGGATTCCTGAAGGCTGGTCTTACCAGTGAAGACTGAGATGAAGAAGGCATTCAGTACCTCAGCCTTTGCTATGTTCCATGTCATCAGAGCCCCTGCTGCATTCATCAGTGGGCCCACATTTTCCCTAGTGTTCCTTGCTGCTTATGTACTTATGGAAGCCCTTCTTGTTCCCCTGCACATCTGTTGCCAGATCCAACTCCAGGTGCACTTTGGCTTTCCTAACTGTGTCACTGCACACTTGAACAGTGTCTCTATATTCCTCCCAGGTTACCTGTCTCTGCTTCCACATTCTGTATACTCCCTTTTTATGTTTGAGTTTCACCAGGAACTCCTTGTTTGTCTGTGCAGGCCTCCTGGCATTTTTGCTTGACTTCCTGATTGTTGGGATGGAGGGTTCTTGAGCTTGGAGGAGGTGATCTTTGAATATCAACCAGCTTTCTTGGACTCTTCTTCTCTCTAGGGCCTTATCTTGTCCAGACTCTTTCAAGCAGATTCCTGAATAGACCAGTCTTCTCTCCTGAAGTCCAGCCTTGTGATCTTGCTTTTTGCCCAGCTTCCTTGTCTCAGGATCCTGAACTCCACCATCTCATGGTCACTGCAGGCAAGGCTACCTTCAACCTTCACATCCCCAATGAGTCCTCCTTTGCTTGTATGTGTGAAGTCCAGCAGATCATCTCTCCTTGTTGGTTCCTCTGTCACTTGTGTCAGGAAGTTATCATCAATGCCCTCCAGGAACCTCCTGGATTGCTTATTCTCTGTTGTATTGTTCTTCCAGCAGATATTGGGATGATTAAAGTCCCCCATGAGGATCAGGGCCTGCAAATGTGAGACTACTTCTAACTGCCTGTAGAAGTCTCATCTACTTTCTCCTCCTGGTCAGGTGACCTATAGCAGATACCCACTACAACGTCACCCATATTGATCTGCTCTTTAATCCCTACTAAAGAGCTCCAGACATTTCAGCTGCTCTCTCACATAAAGGGCAACTCCATCTCTTTTTCTTCCCAGCCTGTCCTTCCTAAAGAGCCTGTATCCCTCAGCTGCAACACTCCAGTCACACAAGCTGTTCTATCATGTCTTCATAATCCCAACAAGTTCATAGCTATGCAACTGCACAAAGATCTCTAACTCCTCCTGTTTTCTCCCCATGCTGCATGTGTTAGTGTACAGGCACTTTAAAGAGGCACCCCAGCACGTTTATTTCCTAGAAAGGGTCTGGGGGTTTCCCCACAATGGTGCCTTCTAGGCACTTCCTTGCTTATGTGCAAATGTTTGTTAAGCCCTGTTTTGTTGATTTTGTGTTACCTTTCGTTCACATCACCCCAGTCCCTTTTCTTGTCAACCCTGTCCATCACTCCCTCACAGGGCTGCTGGTAACTCTCTCCCTCCCACACCATTCCTAGTTTAAAGCCCTTCTTACCTCATCAGTCATCCTACTGGGAAAGATACTTTTGCCCTGCCTAGTGAAGTGGAACCCATCTCTCCCCAGAAAGACATAGACTCGCAAACAGGCACCCATGGTCATAGAAACCAAAACCAGGTGTGCCAACAATTGTTGACACGCAGTCTCAGTCCTCTCCTCCTCACACCCTTTTCCCTGAATGGCAGGATCAAGGTGAACACCACCTGGACCCCCATGCCCCAGAGCTCTGTAGTCAGGATTGATACTCTCCAGGTTGCCCCTGAGAGTATCATTGGTGCCCACATGGAAGAATATCAGGGGGTAATAGTCAGAGAGTTGGTCAAGCTTCATCAGTCACTTCACAGCATCCTGGATCTGAGCCCCCGAGAAGCAGCAAACTTCTCTATACGACAGGTCAGGTCGGGTGCCTCTGTGCCCTGCAGGCAGGAGTCACCCACTACTATCAGTCACCGCTTCTTCCTAGTGCTCTTTTGTGGCTCAGGGTCAGTTGACCCAGATGTTCTACTTGCAAGCACACCCAGCTCCTCCTCAGCTTTGAGGGCAGTGAACCTGTTCTGTAGCTGCAAACATTGAGGTGTAGCAGGAACCTTCCTCTTGGTTACAGGAGGCACCTGCTTCCAGCCTTCGCCTTTCTCAGAGTTTCCACTTGCCATTCTTCTAGGGACAGGCTCTGCCTGTCAAGGTCAGTAGCTGAGCTCTGCAGAAGGAACACTGTGTGATACCAGCTACACAACTTCCTGCCATACATAGGTCTCCTCAGATATTTCACATACCAATGGCAATGCTGCCTGCCTTTGCTGGCTAATGAGAGTCACTGTGCATAGCTAACTTACATTAGGTAATATGGCAATAGACCATATTATTCTCATTATATTCTCAGTTTTGTCATTTAAATGTATGTTAAATGCCATTGAGAGTAAAAAACCAACAGGCTTATTTTTAAACTCACCCATTTTATAGGTAGCTCCATTTGCACGCAGGTAGAACTAAAATAATACCTAAAGCTTCAGATCAGAAAATTTAGTAAGTAAACAGTTAATGAAAGTAAGAATTCTTTTAACGTTTCCAAATCAGTAATGTCCCTATCTGTAAGAAGACAGAAAAAGACTAGGCATTAAGTATCCTAAGTATCACATTTATTTTCAGACTTCTTATTTAACAAATGTACACTGAATGACTTATTGGCAAATATTTCCTGTACTTATGTATTTGAACTGAACCAAGAGCAAAACTAATTGGCTCCAGTTTATCCCTGGAGCTGAACTGAAGCAATGTCTCCCCACTATGCTAAATACTTTCCAAACAGAACAGATTAGTTCCTTACTTTCCGTAGTTAAAAAGTCACTGTATTTATAGCAAGTGGAATATGAATGAAGAAACAAAGCAATAATTCCAACAGCAATGTATTTATTATTCCAGCTCCCTTGACATCTTCTTTGCTGATCTTCCAGACCACAGTGTCTCTTTCCATTCTAAATACGCAGACAAATCCTCATGGGCACAGTTGCGTTCAAGTTTCAAAAAGAATAAGGATAACACATATCAATGCTCTATATATGGAAATATTTCTTGTCACACAAAATGGATCTTTTCACTCTCTGACTGTCAACCCCTTCCTGATCAAACCAGACAACACCAGCTTCTGCTGCTTTTCCAGACTCTTGGCAGGCTCTCCTCACATCTGCACATCTTGCATTTACAAGTACACAGATTCCAAAGCTGTCAGTGGATGGAAATAATTTTGAAATCCAGAGTGAATACAAATGGATTCCCTGTAAAAGGCTTTTATTTCTGTGTCAAGCGGTAGAGTTTCTAGTACAGAAGCTTCCATTTTACACTTCCCCACTTCCAACAACATCACAGAAGACTGGAAATGTCCCAACAGTAAATGGATGTAGGATTTTTTTTAATTGCTTTGTGTTTTAAATAAGCAAGTGAAAAAAAAAAATGTTTTTTTTTTCCTCTTTTTCAAAGGAAAATTTCAAACACAAAAATGTTTCTGGTTTATTTATAATACACTGTCATATGGGAGTGCTTTCAGTAGCTACAGATTACAGTATACACTATTGGCAATGTAACACAATCCATCCATTCCTTATTATATCCCACTCTTCCAAAAAAAGTTACAGCATTAAAGTTCAGTATAAGTTTGGTTTGGAACTCATTAGCCTGAACTTGTTGTTTATTCTGGATGCTGCAAAACTGTGATCTCACATTTGTGATGTGAGATTGACATCTTGACAACTGAGCAGAATTTCATAACATTTCCACCACAATTGGGCTTTTTAAATAAAACCAGATTGCCTCTAGAATAAATTTATTTTGGGCAAAATTTAACAGTTTCCAATTTTTTCCACAGAAGAATAAGCAAAATTGCTAGACTTTTAACTGCTACCTTAAAAAAATTTACAAGAACAACAAAAAAATGAAACCCAAATAGCTAGAAAGAGATAAGTATTTTCTGGGTTTACCAGCACCAGGAAACACACAATATTCTGCAAAATTTTTTTCAGCAGTTGGACAAAAAGCATTCTAGGAGAGGAAAAAGCCACTGCTGCTGGATCCTTTGGAGTGCAGCCTTACTAACAGCTGAATGCACGAGTGGAGGTCTCATAAAGCTGTGCCTGGCCAAAAGTAGCTGTCCGGGGAGTCAGATGCAATGCACCCCTTTAAATGATCAGCAAGCAGACTGGTAGTACATTGACCCTGACCTCAGTGACGAAACTTGAGCAATTTGTTTAGCTGTAAGGCAGCCTGGAATGAAATGCCAAACCATTAGGCACCTTGAGTATGCAAATCCCTTGGAACATTATCATAGAGATAGATATGTCAGCAACACAACTCGGATGAAGAGAGCTTTTCTAGATTATGCATTTTGCTGCAGGAAGAACAAGTGCATTCATTAATGAGGAGGGATTACAGGACTGTGAGAAAAACAGTGTCAACAAAACTCCACTGGCTTTCGCTTAAAGCCCTGAGGGAGGCAAGTGTCAGCCAAACCCTCACCCCAGGCTGAACTACTGAATGTTGCCTGCAGGAAGAAAAGGCTGCTTGACCTACTTTTATCTTCTGGATGAAAAATAGAGGTTTCTGTCCGCTGATGGCTGTTGCGCTTCCAAAATAGCAGGGATCAAGTGACTTTTATTTCTTCTAAAAATAGCTGTGCCAAATCTGTCCTGGATGATGAAGGCTGAATTACAACACACCCTAAGGAAATTATGAGTTTTCCATTGACTGTTGATTAGGAAAAGCCACAAGTTACTTAAGCAAGATGTGGCATAAAGTGAGCCTGAACAATAAGAACAATAAATGTGTTCACCGGGACACCCATATCTATGGATATAAGAACATATTTGTAAAACTTTATGGAAACTGTATGTTGAGCATTTGATGACATTTTCTTTTTTCAGTTAGGATGCAGTGGTGAGTGGCAGTGAGTGTTGGGAGCATCCTGTGCATATGGCAGGTAGCCTCAAAAAAGGAGTTCAGTTGTAAAATACTTCATTTGTGACTTGGCCTCCATAGCTATTCTTAATTGTCTTAATTGCCCTTCACATTCCCTATAAGGTTTGGGGTTTTTTTCCACAGTAATTTTTTTTTTTTTAATATGTAAAGTAAAAGGTCATGGCACAGTAGTGATGGCATAACACAACGGACAGGTTATAGCCTTAAAAGCACAATATCATTCAGATGTTTCTTCCCGCATGACTTCGTTCAAGCATCAATATAACCGTATGAAAGTTTCAAGACTATTTAAGAGTCTCTGACATGCCACGATGCTCGTTGATGGAGATGGTACTGTTCAAAGCTTAGCGTTTCACTGAGATGCCCAATGCAGGGGACAAGCTGACATATTGTTAGACTGCAGATGAACCCCTATAGAAGCATTGAAAGAAAAACTGCAAAGTCAGATTTCATTTCAACTTCCAGTCCAAAACAGAAAAAGTTCATCTGGAAATCATGTTGTCATTTATATTGTTTAATATACTGTATTGTTTAATAATTTCTACAATACTATACCTTGGAGACTCCAATAATGAGCTGGTAAAGTTTTACAGAAAAAGATAGTTTCTTCCTCCAAATACCTTACTGCCTTCAGAACAAGATAAGTCATAGTGTGAAACAAAATTAAAACAGAGAAGAGGGGATAGGCTGGAAAAAAAGAAAGGAAAAGAACGTGGTCAAAATAATAACAGCATTATTTTATCCAGGGCATATTAGCTTATCAAATGCCAGCTTTGGAAAAGAAATAATTTCCACTGGGGGGGGGGGGGGGGGGGGGGAGGAAAAAA
>NW_008795127.1:3430749-3455354 GCF_000699145.1 Aptenodytes forsteri | reverse complement strand
AAATGCACCCGGGGGGGGGGGGGGGGGAGAAGAAGGAAAACAAGCCCAAGAACAGCAACAGAAATAAAGCTATGGAATACCATTCCTTGGCAATGAGTTTTAACCTACTTTTTCTGACTCCTCATCATTGTATCTGAAGCCACCTGGAACAATAGGAGAGGTGCAGACTTGTTATTAGATTCACCATTTATTGAGGCTAAACACCAAATCTTTTAGGTGACTAAGTAAAAAAAAAAAAAAAAATCTATAAAGTGAAGGTAAATTCTTTCCTCTACTGGTCAGTGTGTATCATGCTTCATTACCTTCATTAACATGGCAAAATGAGCACATGACGTGGAAGTGGTTTGGGGAAAATTGCACTGTTACACAACTGCAGATCTCTATCCACTGATAGAGATCCAAGAATAGTTTTGTTGAAGTTAATCAACATTAGAAGATAAAAGAATGAGTTTATTATTAATTCAGTGCAATCCCTGGATTTGAGTCTATTCCTTTACTTCATTCATAGAGAGAGGCTATGATTACTCTAGAAATTCGAGGGTTTTTCTAGCTCTTAGTCACAGCCTTTCTGTATGGTATCTCCTAACTTTAAAAGTATAGCATGGAAAATCAGAAAAGCATATCTGAGCCACCTGCAACAATTACAAAAGATACTGCAAGGCCTACCTGTCTATTGCTACAGCTCTCTGTGCATGAGAACGATTTCTAATTCACAACTAAAAAGACTCTTTCTCTTCAATGTACGCTTCAGGGGATTGTTGTATATAAAATAAAACTTTAATTGTAAACTCTCCCAATTCAAAAGACAAAAGAGAAGTTCAGATGGAAATGTTGAGCTCAGACCCTTCAATCTTATGTTGTTGGACCAAATAGGTCACCAGTTTTTACCTTGGGGCATAGACTTTCTTTCCTCATAGTCTTTGCTTCTCAAAAAACTGCATTATAAATCTATAATATAGTTCCTCCTTGCCAAGGGATTTGGCACATTATATCACAATTAGAAAAATACAATAAAACCATGAGGCAATAAAAATGCCATACAAGCTTCTATAAACTAAACTAACAAGCAATAAAACAAATAGAGTTTAAGTGTAAGAAAGGTTTTTTGCTGCCAATAGAGGAGAATTTTATTGAAAAGTATGTATAGTCATCTGCACTTTTGTACTGTTGAAATAGTGAATATTCTTTAAAGGGCAGTACTGCTGTTTAATTCGGTGTTTGAGATCAGCACATATATTGGAAGGATTTTTGAACTGCAGGTAACTAATACAGCTGCCCTTAGGCAGCAAAAATATTCCCAGATAAGCGTAATGATTTGGTTAGAAGCTGTACTGATTCTTTTCCTTAACACATCAGGAAACCACTATAACAGAGAATGGAGCTAGGATTACATAAACAAATACCTTAGAAGTCCCATTTCAAAAAGAAAGCAAGCACACAAAAAAAGCACACTTCAATGATCCTTTAAGCTTTAAAAAAAATCCTTGCATTTGGAGCATTTGTACCAATGCTAATGCTTCTGCTTCTCCTCCTTTCTCTTTGACTTATGAAACAGGGAGATACATGTGGGCTCCCTTTTGTGATACTCACATTTCATGGCAGGGGTAAACCGAAGCCAACGTCAGGATTTAGAAATGCTTGTCACCAGCTTGAGGGTGGCAATGGGCCGGGCTGGGCTGGCAGGGCCTCTGAGCTCGAATCTGCTCCCTGAAGCGCTTCCAGCTCTCCAACCTCAAGCAGACTGCTGGCACCACCACCAACTGACCCTATGTGCTATAAATTGACACGTTTGGCTGAGAATAGGCTACTGTGCACAAAGGGATGAAAGCGAGGAACATCAAATTTATTTTTTGTTATCGGTTAATACTGCCCTTTCAGCCTAGATAAAGATTTATGTAACTGCATAGCTCATTGCTTTGGGATAGAGTGGAAATAGTATGCAATTTCCTCCTCAGCTCTTTCTCTTGGACTTACTTCTATATTAAAGGATAATGGTTACTTAAAAATAGAGAAGTAATATCTAAGATTTAAAACAAGGTTCATTATTAATAGTCTTTCAATTATTTTTCTTAAAGGGAATATCTAAAAAATACTGTCATCAATGACATTGAATAAGACCTGAAAACATGTAACGTTACATGAAAAATGGGGAAACAAACACTTACAATGGACAATATCTATGTGTGTGAGAATATTTGTTCTTTCAGGTTTGTTTGAAAAAATATCAAATTAAGCTTCTGTTTCTGTAGGCTGTTGTACACTTCTATTTAAAAGTCAAAACAATATATCTGTTTATGTGGCCAGTCTTCTGAGTTTGATTCAGATTATTAGTGATTTTAACATCTTAATATTATAGTTATGTCATTTATGTGCCTTTTAGGCCTTTTGAGCAGAGGGGGTTTGAAATAGCTTTGTTTACCCCAGCTTAATTGGGTGGATGCCCAGTTCTTCAATGAGGGCAGTGAGCAGTGTTTCTGCTGTCAGTTCTTTACCTCTGGAGCACCCCTGCGCAGCTCACTTTGCCTTCAGAGGCACAAACCATCCTTGTAAGGTAGGAACTGTCTGCACCGGAGTAAGAAATGCTGTTACTTTTGAGAGCTGAAAACTGCAAATAAACTTGACTAACTCCCACCTAATAACAAACAGAATCGATTTTGCTTTTTCTTTCCTACCTCTGTTGACAGTGAAAATGTGCTGAAAGTACATACTCTGCTAGAAATGCCGTAAATACCCCTACTTGGGCAAGGGTCTGGGCAAGGGCTATAGGTAGCCAACTCTCCTCACTGACAGTGAGTGCCAAAACTGGGTGAAAAATAAGCTTTGAGAAAACAATCTCCACACCAGCAGAGATAGGACTGAGATGCTTTGAATTTTATGCCAACTTTTATGCAGGAGAGAAGGTGTTCTATGCATCCATCATCATCCTGTCTAGCAAAACCAGCCTCGCTCCAAACAGCATGGCATTATGCTATGTTATTTGTTTCTGTGACTCTGCATGTGTGTTTGCCAATGTATTCACAGGCATACCTACGTACGTAATGTTACCTTACCACCAATTCATATTCCTAAGAAGACTCATTAATATCTACAGCTACTAGCTCAAGATGAGCTCATCTAACTATACTGGTAGATGCCAATATGTAAAGAATGATATGGTCATGATGGCAATCCTGTATCTTCAATCACAGTGCTACTGTAGCATCCTGCGTTGTCTGTGGCAGCTGACTGCCTTTCTGAAGTGGACTTACAACAGTGCTGAGGAAAAGAGCAGAGTAGTGAATCTGAGTGGTCTTGATGAAAAGGAGTAATTATCTTTTCCATTTTTTAAAATGCTGTGTCTTCAGCAGTTTGGTATGTAACGCTAAAGTACAAAGCTGGGAGGAGTATTGAAAGATAGCCTTGGTTCAGTGGCTTCAGGAACTCAAGTACATTTTTCTGATACGATTAAGGAATAGGTAGACTAACAAGTTACCCTCAGGTACAGTAGCGTGAACATTAACTCATGCCAGCTGCTGTCGTTTCTGTGTATGTGCTCCTACCTGATGGCAAATGAGAAATGCTCCCAGGTAACTTAAGTCCAGGTAATAATAGAGAACTAAGAATCCTCACATGTATCATACAGGTTAAGTGAAAGAAGCTCACACTGAAGCTTGTCTTTCAGAGGTTTATTCATCTGCTTATGCCCCTTTCATGCTTTTAAAGTGTTATGGTTATTTTAAGATCTGTGCATGTCTTCAGTCTAATGACTAAGTTTGTGAAAGGCAAAATTCAGATGCCTGAAGGCCATCTGAGTTTGAAATCTGACTGACAAATCAGGGCCCTGAATCTGTTTTGAGCAGAGATTAATTGTTGCTGATTTTATTTAATTTTTCAAAAATTACACTAACTGCACTCATAGCATTTGAAGACCACAAACAAAATCATTTCAGCAGCACCATTTGGCAATTCACTAGTTGTATTCACAGCTGTTTGGTTGACTTTACTAAGTTTGCAAAGTTTATTAATAGTTGTTATAAGTCTCAAGACTTTACCTGATGAACACTTTAAAATTCAGCCAAATATCAAACGTTTCAGCCAGAAATTCAGGAAGCCTTCGTAACTTCCTGAGTGGGGTGATAGGAGGCCATGTTTCTGGACTATAAATTGTTTTTATTACTTGCTTTTGTTCTGCTTGTAGCGTGTGTGTTTTAATATAGCCTCACCATTTGGAAGATGCTTGCTGAAATTATAAACAAATGTACCCTGAAAGGCTTTGAGAAAGAACTTTGCAAAATACCATTTCCATTGAACAGAAAAGGGAATAAAGCAACTTTTCATATTCATGGACTTGCATTTCAAACCACTTGGCAAATTTAAGTGATTATATCTACACAGTTGGACAGAAAATGCATCAGATTTTCTACCTTCCCTTTTCTTGATTCCATTCTAAAGACTCTTCGCTTATTTTAAATAGAAATGGCATGTCAATTGAGTTTTGAGAAGATAATATAATAGCATTAATATGTGGGTGAAAATTTGTTAGAGTAGTTTTAATTTAACATGACACACTTATGTGTTTACATTACTGAGTGCCAAAGTGGCTGAAAAATAAGAGAATATTGTATTCTCAAAGCATTCCCCCCCCAACAAAAAAAATTTTAGACAGTCTTTCAGCAGTGCTGCAGCCTTTCTGCAAAAGGACACAGCTTCTGGTTTACAGAGACTCACCCAATCTTGAGCCTTTGAGGTTAAAAGTTACTGAATTTGGGACAGTATCATGGAAACTAACACTATATATATTTGAACTGTGCTCTGTTCAGCACTAATGTAAGTGGATCTTTATCATAATCTAGTACAGCTATTCTTATATTCTTGAGAATGACAGACAGCGCAAGAAATAGGAGATGGACAATAAGAAGAAAAAACTGTTCAGAAGAATAAAAGCTAGAGCATTTACCATGAAGAGAATGCGGAGAAAAGAAAGTGACAAGGGAAATGCATTAGTGAGTCAGATATTGAGGGAAAAATCATAAGCACGAACAGATGAATTCATTGTGCTCTTGAAGGAAGAACAGGTAAAGATAAGGAGTTAGATTTAGTAGTAGGAATATAGGGAAGAAGTGGCCTCTGATGGGAAGATGAAGAGATTGCAGGAAATTGGGGAAAGGAAGAACAAGTCAGGGAAGCTTGGTCAGCACAAGAAAGGGAGATCAGGAAAATGTGCAGAGTGTGAAACTGCTCACCTCAAAGGACTTCATCATCTTTTGATCTGAGAGCAGTCTTAGGAGGCCAATAAAGAATTATGCTGGAATGAAGGGATTAATAACTAGGACTTCAAATTGTATTCTTGCTCTGTTCTGATATTTTGAGTATCCTTTCATGCCAAAAAAATTTATAGGCTTCTTCACTTTTGACCAGAAGCCATTGTGATTTGCTAAGCCATACTCTTTGAATAAAAAATGAAATCAAAACTGTTCAGAAGAATAAAAGCTAGAGCATTTACCATGAAGAGAATGCGGAGAAAAGAAAGTGACAAGGGAAATGCATTAGTGAGTCAGATATTGAGGGAAAAATCATAAGCACGAACAGATGAATTCATTGTGCTCTTGAAGGAAGAACAGGTAAAGATAAGGAGTTAGATTTAGTAGTAGGAATATGGGGAAGAAGTGGCCTCTGATGGGAAGATGAAGAGATTGCAGGAAATTGGGGAAAGGAAGAAAGTCAGGGAAGCTTGGTCAGCACAAGAAAGGGAGATCAGGAAAATGTGCAGAGTGTGAAACTGCTCACCTCAAAGGACTTCATCATCTTTTGATCTGAGAGCAGTCTTAGGAGGCCAATAAAGAATTATGCTGGAATGAAGGGATTAATAACTAGGACTTCAAATTGTATTCTTGCTCTGTTCTGATATTTTGAGTATCCTTTCATGCCAAAAAAATTTATAGGCTTCTTCACTTTTGACCAGAAGCCATTGTGATTTGCTAAGCCATACTCTTTGAATAAAAAATGAAATCATAATATATGACTAATAAAGTCTTGTTGCTTTTGCAATTTTTTTTTTTTACCCAGTGGGGTTAATAAAATGCAGTCTTTTTCTCTCCAGAATTATTATAATTAAGGGAAGTGGAATAAATTTCCTTTTCCCAGTATCCTCATTTCTGTCAGGAACTATCAAAATTAAGTAATGAGAGCCCAAAGCATGGTGATTAAACAACATCTCATTTTTCTAAGCAGTCCCTTATGGGACATCTCTTGGTATCCAAGAGATGGATGATGGTAACATGTGGAAGACTCTGGTACTGCAAGTGCTGTACATTTTCTGTGGGCAAGCAAGAGTATTTCTTCCTCCAGGGCTTTCATGTTAGTACATTTCATAAGGAACTCAAATCTAGAAATGGAAGTTTAATTTACATATTACATGTTGGTCATATTATCTAAAATACTTGAATAACTTCAACAGCATTTTTTTATGCCTTAATTTTTTTAAGGCTGGTGCATGGGAGTATTTGGTGTCTGATACCACCATGGTCCTTTAATAATAATTCTCTTAAATTCTTCTCTGTGGTTTTGGTTTTTTTTAACTCAGCAAGGCTAATAGGAGCTCTGTTAAAAAGTTCTAGTATTATTCAGCTGGCATTTTTTCCTGATACTGAAGCTCTCTTAAACTGCAAGTTGGTGGGAGACAAGTCTTCCTGGGTTTTGTGTGCAGGTGGATTTAATTTTATCACAATTGTCTTTGGCATTTATATAGGCTGTACATAGTAATATCTTCTGTCTTTAATTGATCATGAGAAGTCAGTCCTTATCTGAGTTTATTTTTACTTTATTTTCATTTTTTTCCTGGGCTTTGATGCTTCCAAGTTTCTATAAATTGCAGGGTCCACCTCTAGATTTTTCAAAAAGTGTCTGCAAATACTATCAAATTCAGGGTTTTTTTTCTGAACCTCAGTATCTCTGGCTAAAATGCAAGCTTTTTTTTCTTGTGGGTCATCTATATTGTTTTGTCTATTTAGTAGACTTGTTTGGAAATAGATATTTAATTATTATTCCACATAAGGGTGCTCTATTGTCTTGCTTCTAGTTTACTTTAGCTCAGCTCAAGCTGTTTTAGTGAACATGCCTCCAAAGGGGTTTCAAAATCTCACTATTCGCATATACAAAAATCAGTACCAAAAGTCACTAAAAGTATCTCATAATCCTTTAAAATAATCTCTCAGGTGCAGGTAGCAGACTAAAATGCAGGTATATCATCAGTCTTAGCTGCCTATCCAGATATATGAAGTACAGAACCAGCTATCTGTTTATCTTTTGATTATGAAGGAGCTTACAATATCAGTCCTGCTCTAAAGACTTGTCGTATATTCCAGTTTCTTTAATTGCTTATGTTGCTGCGTATGTTATGATTTACTATCACACAGAACTACAGAAGCTGCAAGAGTCACTCACAGTGCCTACTGTTGCATCCTTGATATCTTAATTTTACCAAGGCACCTTGGTCTCCTGAACGATGCTTTAGCTTGTCACAGAATTCCCTTGACTCCTGTCTGACATGCTTCCACACTTTGTGTTAGTTACAATGAAAGACCTACTGGGCCTTTTGGGGCACTCCTGTGTAGAGCACGGGCAATGTGTTTGAAAAACCTGAGTATTTCTGATCTGCCTGTATAACATAAGTGGTTTGGTTTATTGTTCCAATACCCTTTTTATCATTCTATAACCTTGCACACTGGACCAGGTGCTACACTTAAACATTTACCAGACGTGTCGTCTATTAGGAAAATCCAGGGGGAAAGAAATGAGGTCTCCATATATTTTCTAAAGCTTTGAGAGTAGAAAAATCGAGCAAATTATCACCAGAAAGAAAAACAATTGGGAAGACATCTTGACAGAACAGAAAATTGCATGGAGATAGGATAAAATCATCATGCCTTTTCCTAATCCCCCTGGTTTAGAAAGAAAAGCACAGAATAGTAGAATTGGAGTGAACACTCAACACTTAGGTGGACGCTCACACCTTTTCTTGGTTTTGGTTCTAATATACAAGGCAGGCATACATTTTCTGTCATTTATCTCTGTAAGCCAATCTACATTTGCATTGCTGTTCAGGCTCAGGAATGCACTTGAAGTGAATGTCCCAGTCATATCTACTTACTGTTCTTTGGCTCATGTTGTCGTGCAGTCTTGAAACATGCAGGCTGGATTTCTTACGGATGAAGTAAAACTAGAAAATGGAGTCGAGGAGCACACATTACGTGCTCCATCTGGTCATTTAGGTCGTGGAACCAAACTGAGGCTAATCTGAAGTAAATTCCCCTCAAAACACAGATAATATGGACATCAGGACATCAAGCACCAACTGTTTCACCCTGTAAATCCACCCTAGTAGCTCCACACTACTTGAACTAGACACAACCTCAGAGTCTTGAGTGTTCATGTGGGAAGAAAAAGATGCTTTCTCCCTGCTCAGAACTAAATGATGAAACCAACATATCCTTGCTCCTCATTTAGTTTCTTTCTGCACAGATTAACTCAACAAAAATATGAGCAACTTGAAGTTCAAATATTAAATCAGCCTGCTGTATAAATAGGACCACGATCATCTCGCACACAAAACTTCTTCAGAACCTTTGGTAGACATATCTGATTCTTCTTACTTTATATGATGATTCTCCTTTGCTTGCTGGAACTTATTTTAAAACTCTCGTTTAAGATTTTAATGTTAGATCTTTTGCAGTTTTGTCTCCTAATATGATTGGTTTTTGACTACTACTAATTGCATACTCACATAAGCAGTGACTCAGATGCTCAACTGTCCTACCATATCTTAGAAAGAACTTTGAAACAAAGGGATACTTTGCCATATATTAAAACACCAGCCAACCCAAATCCTGTCCTGATTTTTACAATGGTATCTTCAGTTCCTGAGGAATAATCAGTTCCCTTCAGAATGGATTTATGTCTGTATAATATTCAGTACCAGAGAGTTGGAAACTAAACAAGAAAAAATTATGCAAAAATAAGGTGAAAAAAATAAAACAAATAAGCAAGAACCTTGAAGCAGAACCACATTTTTCTCATGAGACTAAAATATATCTTTTAGTATATCTGTAATAAAGCTTTCAAAAATTCAGTATATAGTATCATCAGTTGCACAAATTAGTCCTTGAGAAAGAATAAAATATATCTTGACATTAAATACCATGTACAGGATATTATCAGACATTGCAAATACTAATTTCATCTGGAAGCCTGACTAAAATTATCTAAGAAAATATGATATAAAATCAGCACAGTACTGTAGTAATGTGGTATTTCCTTTTCTACAAAAGTTAGAAAAACAGCATCAATCACAGATAATTTGCAATAGATCTTCTTTTTCTGGAAGAGACAGAAAGATAGTCTGTTAAGCCACCAAGAATGTAACCCCACTGATTTCTTGGAATAATTAACATTTAAAAGAAATTTTTTGATTGAAATTAGCATGTTCAAGAGCTGATTGTTAATGCTTCCTGAAATGTAAACAAACTAAAAAAACCACAAACATATACCAGCGTTCAGATTGGGAGTGAATGTCACAGGTCTATAGATATGCGAAGTGTCTCAGAAAAGGAGATTGTGGAGGCAAAAAGTGATTGCAGATCCATACTTCACCATCAGCCAAAGGATATATTCAGCACATAATTTTAGGACCTTTATTTCATAGGACCAAATTAATATAAACTATAGGACCATATTTCAGGCCTTCATTTTCCACTTTAAAGTCACCTTCTCCCCCTAAAAGTTTTTAAAAAGCTTGCAGAAGCCCACATTAAGGAAGCCAGACTTGTGTAGTTTAAGAAAGTCTGCGCTCCTCTTACCAGGTGTGTGTTCCTACATTGCAAATGTGCCTAACAGAAACAGGCTTTGAGCATCCAAGCAGCTCATAATAATACTCCTGAGCAATGTGAACTCTCTCTTTCATATAAATGTGATTTTTAACGCCATGAACACCTTGCCAGATGTCTTGCTAACATCACCTCACCAGCAGATTCTACAAGGTGGAAGAGGCTGGTTAGATATTCCCAATTCAAAAGGTTCATATGGATTGTCTTCTGTGTGCCCAAGACATTTTCCAGATTCCAAAAACCTGAAGTGAAAACAGCAAATATTATGGGTAAACCCACTATTTTTATGTAGAAAAGTATTAGACAAAGTTTTTGTTTCCTATATTGGAAGTTAACCTTTGCTTATCAACCAATAGGGAACCCTACTAAAAAGTCTGGCAGTAAGAAATACATGTAGGTAGGATTGTGTTATGTGTTAACCCACCATCAAAGTTAAATCCTGTTCATACACTTCTGGTAGGGATGAAACAGCTGAAGTTGAAAGGTGTAAGGTACCCCTTCTGGACAGTATTGTATGATAATATGGTTAAGAGCGCCTCACCTTCACACATTCATAAAATGTCTATATTGAGCCAAGCAGCTCATGTCTTATTAAATGATACCTGGAAGAAGCAACATGCAGAGAAATTAACTTTCAACACTAGGATGACAGAAGTGCCTTTCTCACACATACTGCTTAATAAGATACCATGCACTCACCAAAGTATTGTCACCGTCCTAGGTCTGATGTATTAATCAATTCTTAAGGCTAGATTAATTCAAATGGCTATGATATAACGTCACCCCTCTGGCCCTTGCTGATACTCTCCCATAAATGAGAGGGCTCTGTTAGTTTCCCAGGAAGCTGCTGCAAAGATTACTTTCATAACTTATTACTTTGACCATTTTATTAGTGTGTGAACATCTCTCCACTCGCTCCTGCTCCTTTATCATGTTGAGCTTAAAACTACCCAATTTCACTCTCAATGATTCTCATAGCTATCTCAACTATTTCCTCTCATTCAACTTGGAAAGGCTGACTTGTTTCTGACTGACTCGAGACTTCAAACACTCCACAGATTTTCGAAGAAATTTTGTGCTTTCTTATGCTGACTCCCGTACAGAGGTGCAAAATATAAACAAGTGCAAATCTTTATCTCCTTCCCTTCTCTCAAATCCCTTCTTAAAAGCATGACATATTTAACAAATTCGACAGCTGTGCATCTTCTACTAATCACGTAAACAATATTCTTAATGATTTCTCTCGTTCTTGCCAGTCTGTCCTTATCAAATCTTTTGTTCAAACATACATTCACTCAGGCAGGAACTGTCATATTTCCCTGTGTTTGCACATTTTGAGTTGTCTTGAACTTGCACAAGGATTAGTAAGTGCTGAAGAATTAACAAGCCATACCATTGTTCTTACAGGGCCAGGCTGTAAGAGGGGATGGTTTGAGTTTTACCACAAGGGAAATTCCTTAACATTATTGTCTCCTTAAGAAAGTTATAAATATCTTGGCATTTTAGAGGCCAACTCTATTAGCAACACTGACATTAAAAAGTCCTAAACAATAGATATGAAAATATAAAAAGTCTCCTGTAGCAGCTAAAATTCAAACTCAGTAGAAACAACAACTCCTGGGAAATTAGTGTCAATGCCATTTGAGTCGGGTCTTACGTTGCTAAAACAGTAGATTGTACTTAGAAAGAACTGAAGCATTTAGAATAATCGAGCAATCATTCAGTAGTGATGGAGGTTTACACCCAAAACCAGATCCTGACAGACTACAAGTACTTGATTAGAAAGGAAAAACAGGACTGGAGATCTTCAGTTAGGAAGCATTGTGAATTGCTGAGATTATTGAAATTATAGTTTGAATTTTATTTTTAAGTGCATATACATACATGGACATTACTTTAGATTATAGAATATTCCAAGACTTGCTGATGTTAACACACATTGTATAACTACAAGAGTTTGAAATAATCTAAGTTACATCTTTTCAGACAACTGAGGAAGGGTACCAAATATATTTGTCTAATCTAGCCCATTTTTCTCCTCACCTTCTTTCCACCTGACTCTACATCCTTTCAGACTTTGCATCCTTGCTTGTCTGTATTGCATCTAGCTGCAAAGTATTGATTTATCTTATTTTATTACAATTGCATACTAAGATTGCTCAGATGCTGAGTAGTTGCACCTCTATGCTGAAGTAGTAAGGTTAAGTTTCTATTATTTATTTTTGTCTCCTTTTTTATTTTGTCTCTGATTGAAAAGTAAAAACAAAACAAATCTAGAAATAATAAAAGATTTTTTTTTTTTTTTTTTTTTTTTTTACAGAATGATATGTTTTGTAGAAGTAACATCCCTTGTTTGTGCAAGACATTACCAGGGTAAGCAGTGACAGTTACTCAGAGATTCCTTTCAATATAAAATTACTAGCCTGTTTCTTTGACAAAGTACAGATGTAACCACAGATTCTTTTGATTTGACAAAGCATGAAGTTTTTAATACAGCAACTATTTAAGGACTCAGAAGCAAGTTAGAAAGTGAATGATAGAACTCTCTAAGATCTTTACAGCACTGATTGTAAACCTCTCCCAGTTAAGTACAACACATTTCAGTTTAAACATATATTTAATGTACTCACATTTATGACTGTGTTTAGGTGCTTACTACTTACAGATGAGCCTCAGCACGCCTTAAATGCTTTTCTGAAGCTGGGTCCAAATGAACCTTATGCTCTGGAAAACCCCTTCAGGAGAAGAGAATTCAGACCTGCAAGCTCACCTGAAACACCAGCTGAAAAACATTACCTTATTACAGCAAACTTCTTTTCTGAGTTATTTTCCTGGAGACAGAATTAAGTCAGTTTTATGTGGGATTTCTTGAAGATTTATTTCAAGGAGAGCTGGTTGATAGTTTACCATTCTCCACATATTGACATTCCAATACCGAAAGGAGAGAAAATAAAGTTGCTAGGTGACAGGAGCATCTTTAATAGAACTCTGCAAAAACTGGGAACACTCTGCACAAATTTTTCTGTTTCCTCTTTTACTTGTAACTGGTGTTTGCAGAAACACAAAAGTTGAAAATGTAGAAAGTTCCATGGGATGTACATTTTTTTAATGAAGTTTTGTTTCAGGGGAATAAAATGGAAAATTGCATACATTTCTAGAAAGGGAGGCAGGGATGCCAGAAAGCTGGTTAGGTGTGTTACCACCAGTAACACAGAGTCAGCGAAAAGATAACCTGGTGTGAGGGGCAAGTGATCAGCTTAGAAGCTTATTTGCTTATGAAACAGGACAGCTTAAGAGCCTGTTAGATGAAGAGAGAGTAAGACGGTTACTTTGGAGTTATCTCGCTGAGAAACTTCTGATGCCAGAGAACTGAGTGGTTTCTCCTGAGATAAGTTGTCCTGGACCTTTTAAGGACTCCTTTGGAAAACTAACTGTACTTACCACATTGCCTGCAGAAAGGAAGCATTTATACTGACTGGTTCAAATCATAAAGAAAATTTTCAAATGTTTTCCTTGAAAAAGAATAAATATGGTTAGTTTTAGCTCAGTCTACTTTTTGTTGTTAAAAGACAGAAAGATTATTAACAATGGATTTAGTTCATAACTTAGATGTTATTTTGTAAGATAGGTTAGGATACCACCTAAAGAAAAGATCACTAGCCCTAATATTAAGTGATTGCTGTGATTAATTAAAGAAAAACACATTAATAATCTTATCAAAGTCAGAGGAAGGTTCATTTTAGCCTTGTTTTGAGTCTGAGAGAGTGTCTAATGTTTTCCTGAAGGAAAAAGGATGAAGTATAAAATGAGGAAAATGTTTGAAGCATGCTTTGTGTAGCAGTAGTCCTGTGCCTTTATGGAAATGTCTGTGACTTTATTTGCTTGCAAATGTAACAATTATCAAACTGAAAAGAAGGAGAATAGAAGTAGTTACATATTCCTTTTAAGCAAGCATACAGAGGGCTAGACAGGAGCAATTTACAGAAAAGAACACTGTTTGCCTTTTTATTGCTTGCAAAATGCCAGGAGAGTTTCAAAGTAATAAAATTTACTAAAAAAAAAAAAGAATAGGAAATAAAAGAAATGTATTGCCTCAGAACAGGCCCAATTTAAAAAGTCTTCACCTTTTCATCCTGATACATGAGCCTTCTGTACTTCTGTATGCTTTAGCACTTCAAAACTTGTATTTATTTACATATTTATTTATGGATGAGAGCTGGGGTGTTTTTGAGCTTTTACATTTGCATGGCAAGGTTTTTAGTTTTTTTTTTTAAATTGCTTCAGTTTTCACAGCCAACAAAGACATGCTTTGTCATGTGTACATTTGAAGTTATTTTTCATGGAAAATTCTGCAATACTTAAATATTTTTTCCATGGTTCAGTATTCTCTGTTACTTCTTTGACCAAAAGCTCATTTCTCTTTCAAATGCTCACTACTGTTTATGAAGTGGTGTAAACAGGGTTTCTACATATGGACAGCCTGAAGAGGAAAAAATAGAGCAAAAATTCTCCATTTGAGCCATCTTTCTTTGCTAGAAAAAAAAATTTAATTCCACCTTTTAAAAGTTCCAATACATTCATTATTGTGCTTTGCAAACTGTGGGTTTTGGAGGAATTGGAGTGTCAATAGATTGCAAAATCCATTTCTTATGATGTTGCCAGCAAATATTGAACTTTCTTACCTGAAAAAGATAAAACTTTCTGAGATTTACCTTACTTTTAACACAAGAGTAGCTTATGTTTACTGAAAATGGATGCTAAATAAAGTAATGTGATATGCGCTGGCAAGGAAACGGCAAGAGTAGTATACTCATGTTCCACTCAGGACCATAAAATATCATTCAAGTAGTGAGCAGGCCTTTGGCTCAGATTTCTAAACCTTTCGAGCATTTCCCATCTCTAGTACATATATTGGCTGAATGTCCAAATCCAGTGAGCTTTGTGCCACTTCCCACCCCACTGCACAAGGAGAGATGCAGGGCTGCAGCCCCTGAGCTCTTCCTCTGACAGATGCCATCCACTTCCCTAGTCCATGACCCATGTCCTTACGTTACCTCCTTTTCCTATTCCCAGCCCTTTACCCCTGGTGTGTACGGGATCGTGAGCACAGAGGCACTGAAGATTCCTATTTCCCCAAAACCAGACACACCTATGATCTGCACAGCCCGGTTTGCCTCGTGGCAGCAAACAGCTGCAGCAGGCAAGGCTCAGAGCCAGGAGCTGCCGCCACACCTTGCGTCCTTTGATCTCCCAGGCTTTCCACCGTCTCCTCTACCAGATGCAGCTTGTTGGTAGGGCTCGCAATCTGCCCGCCAGCTGCACCTGGCCCATCAAGGTGGCGTGCAGAGGAGATGCCGCTGCGCGGCACTGCAGATGGGGAAGGGGGTCTGCCAGCCTGGGCCTCCCCGTTGAGGAGCCTGGATGAGCCCGTTTCGTGGGCTGCCACTTTGAACTCCCATCGCGTTGCTGCCTCCCACATCTGGAGCCTGAGGTGAAGGAAGATGAAAGCAGACTGGGGAGTGCAGAGGCTTGTGAGGCACGCTGGGAATGCTCACAGCCTGCGAGGAGGGCTCACGACTTGGCCATTACCCAACCTGGGTTGTTACAGCTCACAGTTAGAGGAGCTATTTCTTGAGCCTATGCATTGTACATTACCGGGGGTGCATTTGATGTATGCTGGAGTGTTTGTACATAAACCAAAGGTTGTTAATAGGTGCTTGCATTAATTATTACAAACAGTGACTCTGATAATATTCAAGGATCATGCCTGCATTGATCTGAATAGTTTTCAGAGATACCGATGATGCCCAAACGCTGTAAGAGTCAAAGGCATTTAACATTTCCAAAACTTATTCGATAACTTACCCACTCTGTGTTCCCATTGACTTCAACAAGCTTTGAATCAAGCCTTTAAAACATCAAAAGGAAGAAAAAAGGAGGAAAATTTACAACAAAAACTGCTTTCCAATTCTGCTAGGCTTTGTAGTAAATCTATTAAAAGAAAGGGCAAGTCAATGTGAAATGCACCACCTGGCCTGTTACGCTGAAGACTGCTCTCTCCAGTTCAGGCAAGCCTATAAGCATAAGCATTAGCCTCATTGTGTTCAGCAAAACTTAAGCACTTGCTGGACCGGCTTTTCTAAATATGGATGATTTTCTGAATGGAAACATGCAGGCGCACATTGTACATTTGTATTAAAGCATAAATTATAAAGCGTATTTTTTTCTGACCTGTGAATTTTATTGCCGTTATGGTTTGTGACATCGTAATGTTCCCTGAATGTTAGTGTTAGAGGAGGCAGAGAAAACAGCTTTTGCAAATATATTATCATGTAAATCTTAGTCTCCCTGGTCTTTTTAGAATAACAAACAACTATACATAATTAATTGTAATTTTCCTAGAAGAAGTGACATTATCACCATACTCATAAATACCCACAAGGCAGGGAGTGTCCCAGGGGACATAAATTTCTTTCAATGGTGTGATAAAATGTTCTCATCACGGACAGTGTTTATTGCCTGTGTCTCCTGAGAGATGATTAAAACAGGAGAAGAGCAAATAAGCAGACACAAAGCATTCCCACTATGCTTGTTTCATAGGCCTGTTTCTTCTAGTTTAAAACACAGTGTATTAATACGGGATCTGAGAATGATTATTTTTCCTAGTTCTGCTTTGTTACTGTTTTTTTGTTGTTGTTTTGGAGCAAAATGACTAAAGAAATAACCAAAACCTTTATCTCTTTTAAAAACTCCTTCTACACTAAGCTATAATCACTGTCACAATAAACTACGTACAACCTCATCAATTATCACTTAGTTTCCTTTAGCCAGTGTTCATGTCCCTTTCTTTGTGAGCACAAACTGAAAGGCAGTTCATTACATTCCCTTTTCTTACAAGCTAATCCAGCAGAAATTCAAATAAAATAATTACAGTGAAATATTTCACAGTTATTTACTAGCTTGTTCAAGTTATTTACTTAGCTTGTTAAATAAAAAATAACAACTATGGTACAGCCATTTTTTTAGATGAACAAAATGCCTTTTTTGATTTATTGTTAGTCTTTCAGAAGGGCAGGTGACATTTCCTGCAACACTGACCTCAGCTCGTAATCCCCTTTTGGCAAGCCAAGGAGAATTACAGTTTGAACAATTTTCACAGTTAGGCACTCTGCTAGGATGAAACACTGTGGATAGGTTCACTTCAGCCAAATTGGTGAAAACTTCCCATTGCCAATTTTTTCTTTGTTTTTTGAAGTTGGCCTCTCAGCATAGATTTGATTCATACCACCTAAAAATAAATCTGGTTTCTGCAAAGCAGAAAACTTATCTGTGTTGTCATGGTATCAGTATTTCTGATTTTATGTTCAGAGATAACTTAAGATCCTAAAATGAGCTTCAGTTTCTTGATTCTTTACTAAAAGGTCTTGGGGTTTTGCCTTTTTTTTTTTAAATGTAGGCATCTTTTTGCATTTATGATATAAGAAATTGTTCAATATCTCTTTTTATGACATTGTTTAAAACTTCCATGAACAACATCAACTACTTGCTTCAGAAAATATGATACAGAGTTGTATGGAAGGGTCAAAATGCCACTGGCCATGAAAATCTGACAGTGCACTCGGTTCATTAAGGTTCAGTTCCAGCATGAATTAACTGGACCCCCAAATCAAATTAATGATAAGCTGTACTACTCCTTACACTATTACAGTATTTTAGAAACTGTAGTACTTAGTCATATGATGCTGAAAGTTGAAGTTTTAACTTTAATTTACTGAAGTTGGAACTTCATTCTTGTTTTGCTGTACCATTTAGTATCTTTTATATTGAGTTTATGGTTAAAGTTTTAGCTAATTTCTGGCTAACGAGGAATCATTAGGAAACCATTTTAATATTAGTGAACTATATGAACTGGAAAATGAAACAATAAAAGAAAAAAGTCTTTTCCAGTAAATTTCTGTTTTGGAGGAAAAAACTTTTGAGTATGAGAAATATTCAGGTTCACTTCAGATTAATTCTCCAAGGTTCAGGTGAATGTCTTATTAGGTCTAGATATCTGTTTCGCGCTGCAAATATGATCATATCAGAATCCTTTCACCTTCACAAGTATCAGCCAGTGATAAGGAGATGAAAACATATTTAGATAATGATAAATTTCTGTTTTGGAGGAAAAAACTTTTGAGTATGAGAAATATTCAGGTTCACTTCAGATTAATTCTCCAAGGTTCAGGTGAATGTCTTATTAGGTCTAGATATCTGTTTCGCGCTGCAAATATGATCATATCAGAATCCTTTCACCTTCACAAGTATCAGCCAGTGATAAGGAGATGAAAATATATTTAGATAATGAAGACATCAAATGTGTACTTCAGAACACATTTTTGTTTGGTTTACAATTTTGCTTACATTGAAGGTCTTACCTTTTATACTTCCTTCAGCACCATAAATAATTTTCTAACAGAGATAATGTGGTGATCATTTTGTATTCCCTGGTTCTCATCGTTTCAAAAGAGTAAACAAGTAACACCTCCATAGAACTCAATTCAGTTGGATTTATTTTTAAGAGCAAATTCCTTAGTTCTTGCAGTCTTTAAAATTCATGGCAAAAAAATAATTTCCCCCTGGTTTCACACAAGATAACTACACCTTGCTGTTTCTCCACACCATAAATATGTTGCAATGCACATTATACGACAGCGATTAGATACATCATGGCTCATGATACCCTTGAATTCAAACATTAAATTGAAACCTTTTTTTTTTAAAGTAAACCTTTGAGGAACCCACCAACAAACAAGGTAGTTGTGGTGCAAGTAGTGCTTCCACTTAAAAAAAGAGTTTAATTTCCTGTGCATAATTTGTGGAATATGAAGAATCCTGTAAATACTTAATGGTAGCTTAAGTCCAAAATGAGCTAACATCTGCTCAGTTTTAGGTGAAAGTAAGTAATGTAAATGATTTATGTTCTTTTTCTTTGTTGTTACTTTTTTTTTCTCTAAATGATGAGAATCTTTCATAATAAAGTCTTACTTTAGTAAGTTTAATGTTTGATTTCAAGATATGATTGACATTAACTTACGATATCAGTGCAGTTTTATTACGAAATCACTCATCCAGATGCCTTGAGATGAAAATTAATTAATCTATCAGATTTTATTAAAAAAATAAGATAAATTTTATTTGTTATCAGAAGAAACAATTAACACTTCTCTTCAAACTTCAAAAGTCCCTTATTCAAAATAAGTGTTTTTAATAGGCTTGTAGTTGTTTTGTTTTTAGTGTCCCTGAACATGAAAGATGTGTGCAACAAAGTTCAGTTAAGAAAAATCCTAACTCATAATGTGTGTAGATTAGTATGGATCCATACAATATCATCATCAAATGACCTATTACCAATGACTGGAAGATAGCAAGTTTATAAACATAACTGGGCTCAAAATAAGTCAGGAAAACAATAAAGATTTTTTGGCTTATGAGAGAGGACTCCCACTTATGAAGACACAGAATGGCCATGAAGTGAAAAAGCCATGAAAGAGAAAACCATAATCCTTATGATTAGAATGATTAGAAATGTATCTAGACTATGAACTCTTATTTAAGCTTGGGTTTAAGCTAGGGTTTCTGACCTAATATGTAGGCTTCAAGGATCTTGGATTCTAGGTTTTGATTCAGTCTTTAAATTTTGAATTACTTTTTGGATGAACACGTTTTCCATGTTTCCTTCAATATAAACTAAATCATAATGAATTGTATGATATTGTATTTTGAAGCTGCTAGTCAGATGTGATTATATCTGAAGTATTTTAAATGTTAGTAGACATTTTCAGTAATCTTTTCTACTTCCTTTTACAACTAACAGTCTTGTAAGCGGGCAAGTGACCCCTACTCTGTATCTCCCATCAGCTGGGTAACAGTGACACAAATCAATCTCACCTGCATGGGTAGGTGGCATATTCTATTTGTTATTCTTGAATTGCTCCTGGCTGCTTCCTGGAAAATGTTGACAGGACTTGGGTTTGATTTGTGAGGAACAAGACAGTTTCTGAAATCACAGAACTTCCTACAAGCTCAGGAGAATATTGACTGCCCAATGATATCCTAAATAGCTTTTCATCAAGCCAAATTCAGGAGTGAAAGGACCATGCCAGACCTCCTGGTTCTTCATTCAACTTTCAATCAAAACACATTTCTAAAGGGAGAATATAAGAATCATCAAAGACAGAATAAAAATTTTGAAGCAAGTTTTTGAGAGGTAATGTAGTCATATGGGAGAATAAGACTAAATAACTGCAAGTTTTTAGGTGAGATGGACTGCATGTTGCATTAAAATTCGTTTTTTTCTAACAAATTTTTTCCAAAATATTCTTTCACTTCTTTTTTTAATGTGGCTATCTGATTTTTATACATCTTGGGGACCAGCCTTTCACATGGGAAACCTACAGATGTCCAAACACAATAGGACTTACTATGTGGTAGGAGTTCACATACAGGCTGGCTACTGCAACCCAGACCTAATGGGGACCAAGACCTAATGGGGAGGTTGCAAAAGGTCACTCAGCATACAACAGACACAAGAGTCATCATCGAAAGGATATAGTTACAGTCATGTGAAGGTGGAAGTTGTTCCAGCTTGTGCTGTGACCATGTCAAACAAGGCAGGACGATTCCATTTAAATAAGGAATAAGTAGCTCTTTGAACAAATCCTGAAGGAACCTTTTCAAAGACATTTGCTTTTTTTCTGTCTTCCCTTCTTTTAACTTTCAATCCTCTCTCAGTTTCACACTCCTGACAGCTGCTTTGTTCTAAAGTGAGTGTTAGACCCTGTTGTTTTCGAGTTACAGGACATCAATACAACACATTAAAATTTTTGCTCCTTGTACTGTCACAAACTTGCTGCACAAATGGAAGGTTTTGAGCTTCATATCTCCTCTCCTGTAACCACTGGTTTTAGTTTTCAAGTATTTTTCAGGTTTGGGGGTGGTTTTTTTTAACTGTTAAACTGGTCTTGAGTTAACTTTATAAAAAAGAAGTCTCAGAAAACTTTTAGTACATTGCAAGTTCACTTCAAAGTATATTCCCTATATAAGTATATGAAACATACAATACTTGATTGTAAGAACTTTCATGCCAAGTTCCAGTCTGGAGTGAATTTTACAGTGAAGTTATAAACCCCAGAAAATATGAGTTTGTAATGGAAATGCTGACAGACTTCTAACTCTGCCCGCTGAAGTGCTGCCGGAATGATTTTCTATGCTGTGTAAAGGCCACTTTACAGTTTTCTATTTTCCCCCTGTAAAGACAACAAGACCCATTTCAGAAGGTGGGGCTTTTGAATAAAAATAGACTTATTCTTATTGTATTATACCATGAAATTAAATTCTGTTTATTCAGCTATTAATTTCCTCCTCATAATCATGTTACAATTCTTTCTGAGGTTTACATTTTGCCTGTTAAAACTGGTAATAGGCAAAGCAAAGGCTTTACCTAATGGGACAGAATACCATGGATAATCAGGAGTATCAATGCATTTCCTAAGACACAAACTTACTATGTGATCCCAAAGACAAATCAGTGTTCGTTTTACAACTAGTCTGATAAACCATCTTGCATTTTTCATTTGTTTTTATTTGATTGAGCATAAAGGCAAGCAGTTTTGTATCAGTTCATGATGTATTTTGCCCTTTTTCTTAGAGAAAGGATCATGCATAAAAAGTTGGGAAATCCGTGATAGTAAAAGCGATGACACTTCACTAATAGCAAGTTTAACTCATTTCAAGAACATTCATCAAATTCCTGTTGTGTTTTTTTTAAGTTTTCTTCAGCACATAAAGTGTTTATAAAGGGCACACAGAGGTTTAATGCGCAAGGCCTGTAAATTTTCAGTTTCATGCTATTTCTATTGACCTAAGAATCTATTTAATGCCTAAAGTCCATAGCTGGTTCCTGACTACAGACCTAAGAATCTATTTAATGCCTAAAGTCCATAGCTGGTTCCTGACTACAGTTTTTATCAATTTGTATCTTCTGGAGCATTGTATGTGCTACATAAACCAGCATTAGAGATAATAAATCAAAGTAGAATACCCTGGAATGTAATTTTCCAAACCACTTACTAAAATCTGCTTTATGAAATTTATAGGAGATACAATTTCTGTAGACTCAGACTGAAACTGTAATAAGTAATTCTAGCCTTTCCTGTTTATCCACAGATTAATCTTTATATTTTTCCATATGATGGCTACAAATATTTTAGATTTTATAGAGCAGATGCACATTACACCAATCCTTTTGATCAGTGTGAGAGTCTAGGAAAGATTTCCATCATCAGTCATAAATCCACAAATATAATCATCTTACATGCATATACCTTGTTTATAAATATAAAATAACACAAACTATTAGGATATTAATTTACTATTTGATAAAAAGTGGTCTTAATTTAGATGACAATAAGGTTTCTGTACATATCTTTTATCACCCAACATATTTAGTTTGCAAATCAGATTTGTAAGATTCATTCATGTTGAATAAATATACTGTAATACATTACCAAATGTGTAAGCAGTGATGAAAATATGTGACGTTTTCAGAAGAGCTCACCATTGGTCTACTGTTCCAGTTGAAATCAATATGTGTTTCATCAATGAGATTAATAATCTTCTTAACACTATATTTGATAGAAGCATAGATAGGCTGGTGCTACAGACATTTTAAAATGCTTCCCTTCATTTCTTGACTTACTAATAGGTGTGGAAGTCATTTCACCGCACCACATAGATCCTGTTCTATGAGGATGATGTAAATAATAGCATGGGAAGGTGAGATGCACCACACTAATCATCTAAAAGTTTGGTAAATAATATAGCCTGGTCTTTTATGCTATTTCTCTGATGTAAAATTTGACTTGTTTTCCAAGTGTACTTTTCCTTAATTTTCATAGGTTCTCTTCATTTCATTGCAATTTGGCTTCAGAATTAGGCCTGCAGTTTTTGCACATTCTGCACTCCAATTTCTCATTGAACGTATTGAAAAACTGAAATATTCTAAAGCACCACTTCACTGAGTATTTTTAAGGGAATGTTTTGACTAACCAGTGTATACTAAACAAGGAAAAAGAAAAAGTTACCTGATTGTTCAGCTACAAGAAACTCTTGATCTGGGTTTCCTTCCAGTTGTCTTTGTTATATGTTTATTTCTATGGAAGTCAATAAGGGGAGGATTAATCTCTTTTTTTTTAGTTCAAGAATTAAGACTATTGTTTTATATCTTTGTTTGGAACCAGATCTAGAAAACGACATAGTGCAAGTGTTCTTCTTGTATAAATGTTAGTTTCAGATGTCATATTAGACTAAAACCAGTGTCTTTTTCTGCAGAAACACTACCCTAGGTACCTCAAAATGTCTCATAAGTTTATTAAGGACTTCATCATTATTGCTTAAATGTTTATGCAAACTTCCAGTTTCTTGTAATTGAGTTCTTAGTTCCAGAAGCTGTTCTTTTTACATTTTCTATTACTAGCATAAGGTTAAACTAGGAGTTGGTTGCTAGTGATCACACAGTCCTTTCTTTAGGAACAACAGAGAAAACGGCAATTTTCCAGGAACTGGAGAGCTCTGTTAATATTTCTTCAAGGATTTCCTTCATGACTGTGGGTAAATTTGTTTCCCAATTCCTCACAGAGTTCTCCTTTACAAACTACCAACCATAGCTGTTTGTACTGCTTATCTTAGGTTGCATAGGCACATGTGTGTGGTCAGATGCCATATTCCCTTATTGTGAGCCAGCCTCCTGCCTGAAGCTTTAAAGACCTGTAGCTGAACTGCTGCTGGGGGAGGACATCTTTGGGCAAGACCAGTCCTACATGTATGGGGTTTTGGGACCTATCCTGGTTTGTGCTCTACAGAAAGAGGGCCAGAGCACACCTACTCTCATCTTGCATCAGAAAATCTTTCAGTTCACAGAAAGTGGGCAATAAGGTTGCTGGTCCTGTTCCTTTGTCTGAAAGACAATTGACATAAATGCAGTTTCAATACTCAAATTTACTAGGTAACATATTGATTACTTTGGTTGCTAATTTATTTTTATTGTTAATTTTTACTTCTGGAAACCTTCTGAAGTTTCTAAGAAGAAAATAACTTACATGAACTTACTCTATCCATCACGGAAGTTTGCTCATCTTATTAAAAAACCTACCCAAATTAGCATAAATTGTACTCACTGTGCCAATACCCATATTTCAATTCTGGATTAAATGTGCTGACAAAATTGTACAATTTTCTTTTTATATTGCACTTGGTTTTAAAAAATGGTGATTTTTTTTAATTGAGCTCCAAATTAAGAGGAGAAAAGCAATAAGTAAATTAACTGTACTCAATCTGAATATGTGAGATGCCTGTTTATGGGGCCTGTAGCTCCTGTGCTTCCTTAGTAACAAAAGACTATGCATGACTTCTCATTGTTTTCAGTTTACTTTACTTCCTATTTTACAAGGCAGTCATGTTAAGTGGATGTGATTAATATGTTTCATTTCATGTCCATTTATTTTCCATCTGACAAGAAATTTATCTTCTGGTTGGTAACACCACTTCCAATACTTCAGTGAAGATCTCTCCGAAGAAGCAGTCTAGAACAGACCCAGTAACACACCATATAGTGTTTTACTCTATCCCTACAGTGGCAGGGAAGGATACCGAAAGGAACAGGAAAATACACCTGATCAACACGTGGCTCAGGGGCTGGTGCCATCG